>NC_061117.1:33301591-33323123 GCF_002878395.1 Capsicum annuum
AAAGAAAACTGTAAAAGTTTTTGGCTGTCAATGGAAGCTAGTATCATTCAAGTACAATGAATATAGCCTTTGAGTGGGAGAGCGAGAAAGAGCTTCTTATCACTGCTCCAATTATCAGAATGTACAGATCCGTAGATGTTTTAGGGAAATACTCTGCCTTCATCTCAAAATCCTGCAGTGTGTAAGAACAGGATTAAGAAATCAAACTAGATATTTGTGTTAATAAGTAGCTCATTCCTTTGTGCTAGGTCTTCCTAGCGTAGCAAATTTCAACAAAAATGTTTCTGTTTCTACCATTGTAGCAGCAGATCCATTTCACACATATTTTTCTTTTTTAGCATAGACATTTCAAAAGATTTTAGCCTAGAATACTTGGAAAATACCATCGGTCTATAGTCATTAGGATGTCCTAAAATAATCTACTAAATTCATCGAGTTGTTCCACAGAGTCAAAACAGCCAGTTATTAATGAAATTCCTAGAGAATACTAAGAATACTGACAATATATTAGTTTTATCATCTTCTCATTTGCTTTGTAACTATCATTAGAAAGGCACTTGATTTTACCACTCATATAAGTAAATGCATACTACTAACTTGAATTACGGCTAATTGTTTTATCGAGCAACTGTATAGATGATAAAGTATTTATATAGACACACAATCCTATTTTGATGATATTTTCCTAATTAACAACCAATTCTAAGTCGTAACAACAAACACCCATCGCAACAATAGCTGATACAGGGAGTTAGAAGAGTGTGCGTCCGAATACTTTAGCCTAGAATTGTAAGAGCCTCAGCATCATCAACTTCAGATTGTTCTGCGGGTTGCTTCTCCAGCAACTTCTACAGCATTCGCTGATGCATCCACATTAGCATTAGTACAATAGTTTCAGATTTAATCCAAGACCAATACCGCAGCAAGGAAGGGGAGGCGCCCTTCTCATCAACCATATAACCTAAAATACAAGGAAATGAGCCAAAAAAATTGAAGTCCCGACAGTTCTAACAAGTGAATAGTAGTTTATGACCCAATGCTACAACTAAGTAAACATCCAAACAGAACAGTCAAAATCCAAAAATTAAACTGCTCGTGTTACACAGCTATTACATTTTTAGTAACAAATGACAAATTAAACGGAAATGACTTGCAGATTCTTACCCCAAAACCCCATCATTACAACCTTCACCAGTATAACTATGTTAAGATGATAGTTGTGTGTGATGAAACCATTAAGGTAAACAAAAACAAAAACAAACGTCTAACAGATGCCATCATGCCAATACAAAGACCAACTTTAAATTGCGGACTTAGGCCGGCCAAGATCAATCACTCCCTTTTGAGAAACACTAAACAACACCTCTTCATATGTTTTAGTGTAAAGAACCCAATCACAGAAATTCAAACTTGCATATAACATGTTCTCCAGCAGTAATTCAGTAGGTTGGTTCTATAAGATAGTAGGACAGAAATTACAGCTAAAGCTTTAATGCAATGCATGTAATGTATCATCCACAGTGACTTCAAATATGTTTACATTAAAGGTTTAATTGTAAACACAACTTCACCCCTTTGCTTGTGCAATCTGTGAAGCAATACATCCTATACATCTCAAAGTCATTTTCACATATTTATCTCTAAATGCAGGACAAAATTTCCCTAGATATATAATCTTAATTCCATAGCATCACTATAATCACACGGATCTTAATTTAATATAGTAAACTTACAATCGTGTTAGTCGATTGAACACCTCCAAAACTAAAATCAAAAATTCTTGCATTTTCTAACGAACAAGTAAGCAAATAATCAAATTAATCGAGAGATCACAAATGACAAAAAACAACACTGGCACATCAGATCTGCAAAAATATCTTGCTATCAATGCAAGTTAAGCTACGGACATACATACACATGATAGAGATCCAAAAACGGAAAGCGGGATCATTCTGTTCATCACCTCCTCACTCCTAGATCAAGATATGCTTTATCTAGGGTTTCGAGGATCCACTATCTAATTTACAGAGAATGCACAATTTTAGACTGGGAGTATTTCACATATCCAAATGAAAGTCCGACTCTAATACCATGTTAAATTATGCTTTAGGCCTAACTCACAGCCCAAAAGCTAGTGTATATCGAATGTTGGGATTCCCATGGGACTATTTTATCTCGAGATGTAGTCGAGCAGCTTACTACTCATCTTTCTCACCCTGAGTTCCATTAGCCTTTGTTGCCCCTAATACGATCTCAATAGTTATTGTTTTATGTAAAGTAAAATCCTTAAAATTAGAACAAATTGCATTATCAAAAAGGGTAAGACTTAGTTAGTCGACTCCAATATTAATCAATCATAAGTTGAAAAGCAATCAAAACAATTGACACTACTTGAATGAGTTACTAACTATTGAAAATTTTATTCACCGGGCAGCAGGGATATTTAAGTTTCTAGATATTTGGGGCCTGGAAGTTGGAGTCAAGGTATCGAGCACTAGGTTGACCTAGAAGTACTTAGGGCTGGCGGGCTTTAGAAGGAGCTGAAGGTTTGTACACTGTTGCACGGGAGATTGGGGTGGATGACCTGGCTGAAGAAGATGAACAACTAGTTGGCGTAGATGGTCTAATATAGGAGGAGACCGATGCAGAGCTTGTGTTCAGAATAGAGCCTGATTTATTTGAGTAAGTACTATACTAAGAGCTGAAAATGGACGACGTCGGTGAATTACTCCAAGTTGGTCTTGCAAGAGTATTTCTCTCTGAATGAGAAACTAAAAGCTGAAAACAAAATATTTTATCAACACAAGTACATCGCAAGGTTTTTAGGTGAGGATTACAACCTTGCGAGATAGATAGTTTACATAAGCCCATTGAGAAACAATCTATCTAGACCCAATTTATATGACATATTCAAAAGAAGATATTAGGCAACAATAACCTAAACTAATGATGATTGTGAATTATTATAAAAAGAAAAATAAAATGATTTGGATGAATAAGATTGGAAAGTTTCGTTGAAAAAGAAGCCACTCTAAAGAGCATTGAACAATACATATGAATTTGAAAACTTCCAAAGACATTGTTAATACAGAAACCTAGAGCCTCACCCTTGAAGCCTAATTAGTGGAGGCCGATCTGACGAATGAGCTGTCTCTTAGAGCCACTGAAACAGGTTTTGATTCACTTCAATCTGATGAAGGAACATGAGGAGTTCCTGGAAGAGTGAGGAACCTACAGAAATAAAAAGAGGACTTTATGTGAGGAATAAATAATGGACTTTGCTTTTTTATTCATTCAACATCAGAAAGATAAACTACTAAAGGGAAGAGGAAACTTTAAAAAAGGGCAGGCAAATATAGCTTAATTTGATCGTGGCAGCAATATGAACACGAATGGCCTTAATTGATACATTAGACATACACTAAACGACTCGTGGCCAACAAAGGTGCATTTCGCAATGGTGCACCCCGTGTCTTAGTCAATACTTGAGCACCTGAATTATGATCTAGTCATAAAGTAGAGGAACTAATCTTCTTTAAATAGAAGCGAACATAGCAGAACAGATTATTGTAATCGGTAAGAGCTTAACATAAAGAATAGTTCATACTGAAATATGTAGAAGTTTCCCCACATAATTTTTGAGATAAGTTGAAAGACATATACTGGTAATTAAGAGGCTAGATCTAATATTCAAAATATGCAGATGAAGAAGGAAATGAAAATTTACCAATCCTAATCATGTTTCTCTCCTTCCGTAGATGTCAGTAGATCCTCTAATCCACTGTTTGATTGCTTCACTGATCCAATTGAAAGCCTTCCCAGCTTAACTGAAACTGCAGGCATAGAGCAACTGAAACAACTTGAATATACATAAATGAAAAGGCCAAGTACTGAAGAGTTAACCTTAATATGCAAGAATCAAGAATAGCATAGTCTCAGAATATTTTTACAAATAGAAATTACACAGCTAGGTATAAAAGTGTTGGTAGGAAGCTTCCTTTCGAGTAGTCTCATAGGTCAGACCGGTTCCAACCATTCTTACTAAGGCTCCTAGCGATGGAGTCGAGTAGTGTACTACTCATCTTGCTCACCCCGAGTTTCATTAGCCTTTGTTGCCCCTACTACAAGCTCAATAGTTACTTTTTTATGTAAAGTAAAATTCTTAAAATTAGAACAAATTGCATTGCCAAAAAGGGTAAGACTCAGTTAATCAACTCCAATATCAATCATAAGTAAGTTTAAAAGCATTCAAAATAATTGACACAACATGCATGCGTTACTAACTATTGGAAATTTTATTCACAGAGCATGTCTCTATTCTTATTAGAACCTCTAATGATTACGAAATAGTGAATGAGTGAAGGCAAACCCCTAGAACAATACAGACTGCAATCTTCTCGAATTCCTTACACCTCTTAAGAAACGTCATCCGAATGAAACTAAGAAATTTGACAACAAAAATTCAAAATAAAGCATGAGTAGACTCAATTAAGCAGTGACTTTACAAACATAAATATCATTCATGAAATTGGCAGAGAGGAGTAATGCATCGTTGTATTAAATCTCTCACTATTAATTAGCGAATTACCTCTCAAAGAGTAATTGTGTCTCTCTTTCCTTTCCATAACCCCAAAGAAGCAGTTGCGAATTTTCAATTACCATAGATGGTTCAAAGAAATCAATAGTAATGCTATGAAGAACACAGAGAAGTAGAGAAGGAGATGAAGAGATTTAGATTAATTGATAATGGTTCACAGAGAGAGAAAGTTCACCTGTTTTCTGTATTACAATACACATGTTTCGAAATTAACGAAGAATAGAGCATTCTTCATAGATACTTTTGTGAAATATGTATTGCATTTTGTACAGTTATTTTGAATTGTGTTGGTCCAACAGCTTGTTGGCTTATATATAAGGGTAATATATACATACATATATATATGTGCATACATACATACATACACACATATTGATTGTTGAATGAGCATTATGAATTGAATTTAAATTGAAATTGATATAAATTTATTAACTAGCTTGTTACTTTGATATTTGATTAGTTACAATACTATTGTGTAAATTTGAATTAAACTTTGAACTTACAATTGAATTAATTGAACCTAAGAATATAATTTGAACTTAAGAGTTATTATGGAAAAGATCATGTTAGAATCATTGGAGTTGAGCCTAACATATAGAACTATGTATGGATAGGACATCCAAAATACAAGTTTCATAATTAGGTATTATTTTAAAAACTCTTTCCGAAAATGTCATCTGGTAAGACATCAAATTATTCATGTTACTGACAATGAAAATCGAGTATGAGACATTGATTGCTGGTATGAATTTAGTCCAAAATCGAGGAATGAAAACCATTGAAGCAAGATATAATTCTCTTCTGAAGGTGAACCAGATCAATGGAGCTTTCTAGTTTAAAGACGAATAAATGAAAAGATATTTCAATAAGACATTCGACACCTTGAGTCACTTCAAGGAATGGATAGTGACCCCCATACCACGAAACACCGAGGCGAATACTTTAGTGACCTTGGGAACTTCACGAATATGGAGTCAAACTCTGAAAAGGTAATTAAATTTCTCAATTCAACCCTTGACATAGCTAAAAATAAATCATAAAGACTTGATAT
This sequence comes from Capsicum annuum, assembly GCF_002878395.1. Lineage (NCBI taxonomy): Eukaryota > Viridiplantae > Streptophyta > Magnoliopsida > Solanales > Solanaceae > Capsicum > Capsicum annuum. Next base: position 33,307,240 of record NC_061117.1, read on the forward strand.
GAGATTGGAGGAATCATTACATTGACTATCTAAAAGAAGGGAAGTTGCCGACAGATGAAAAGGAATTTTGAGTACTCTGCACAAAAGTTGCATTGTTCTGCTTGGTAAAAGATCTTTAATATAGTTGATCATTTGGTTATTAAAGATCTTTTACCGGTCTATTGATCGGATGCCTAGGCTTAACAAAGGCTGGGTATGTAATAAAAGAAGTCCACACAGGTGTCTCTAATAATCATTCTGATGCCAAGCTCTTGTTCAACAATTAATTAGATTTGGTTATTATTGGTCAAAAATGAAGCAAGACACTAAAACTTTCATTCAAAAATGGAACAAGCCCCAGCGACACACATTCATCATACATCTAACTAGCGAAGTCTCTACACCCCATGATTTCACCATGTCCATTCATGAAAGAGGGACGAACATATTGTAGAGTCACTCCCAATAATGATTGGTCAGGTAAAATTTTATTTTTGACTGACTAATTTTCGAAGTGGATTAAAGCAGATTGTTTCAAGAAAGATAAGGAAAAAGAAGGTCATAGGCTTTCTCTGGACTCACATAATATGCCTCTTTGGTATACCCAATGAATTTGCCTGCAACAATAGCTTCTGATTCATCTGAATAAAGATGATCGAGTTTCTAAAAAATTTGAGATCTAAAGGATAACCTCTACAGTGTATCACCCAAAGAAAATGATTAGGCAAAATACATAGATAAAATAGTAATTCAAATCTGAAAAAGAAGGTGAAAATCGATAATAAAAAAAAAAAATCTAAAGAAAAATCCTTCTTGAAGTGTTGTAGACATACAAAGTCACGTTGAAATTTAGTACCAGAAAAACAACTTTTTTGATAATTTACGATGCTGGAGCCTCATAACAGTAAAATTCAGGGCTTTAAACCTCCATTAACAGCTCTCTAAAGATGAAGATGATGAGAAAGTAATGTCCATCAACTTGGATCTAATTAAGAAAAGCCGCAACTTTGCCTTTGTTCGAATAAAGGCGCAAAAACATATGTTAAAAATTGAATTCAAGTTTTAAAAAGATAGCGAAAAATTGAGTGATAATTTGAATGAATGATTGGATTGAATAATCTGAATGAATTAATGATAATTGAATTGATTGTATTGAATGAATATTGAATAATTGAAAGAATGAATGATAATTGGTTGAATTGATTTGATTAAATGTATTCAATTAAATTAAATTAGATGTACAATGTTTATTTATATAAGTAATTAATCATCTAAATACGGTACAATATAATAAAGTGATATACTCCTAAATAAATTTAGATAGAATAAACTCCTAAATAAGTTACAAGATATTAAAAATATATTCTAAAGATATATTTATTTACTAAAGATTTATCTAGGATGTATAAAAGAAATAAAATAATATATAAGAATTTTTAAAATTTGGGCTAAAATTAACATGTCAAGGTGGCTGAAACTAAGGCTTATCCAAGCTATAGATATATTGTGAATGAAACAGGTGAACCCGGTCTATTGAACAGATACAACAGTATTTCAATAGCATCAAATAGAAAAATACTACAATCAAAGATAAAATATCTAATCCTTTCAAGAAAATTCGAGTCTGTAAACACCTAATTTTTGACCAAACTGAATGTTTTACGTCATTTAGTGTTTAATATATACATTTAATTTTTATCTTATTTTTACAAGATTGCTTTTAAAGTTTGGAAAACTACAAAAATAAAGTCATATTAAAATAAATTTTTTATTTATTTATTTTTATTACTTATTTATTTATAAAAAAAAAAAAGAATTTTCAAAAAATATATTTGTTTTCTTCTTTTAAATTTTAAATAAATAATCTACTGATATTAATATTTCCTTAGTCATATCTCTAAGACTAACTACTTAACTTATCCATATTTTATTAGTTTTAAATAAATTTCATCATTTTTATTTTGTTTAAATTATTACTAAAAAAAAAAAAAAGAGAGAGAAGATAAAGTCAAATCCTAAAATCTACCTAACTCCCATGTTTTTCAATTACCCTACACCTCCTCTCCCACGTTCCCCATTATTACCCAACACAATATAACACACACAAACACTTGAATAAACGGAAGAAGGCAACATATAAAAAAGGATCAGAAAAAGAAAACAAAGAGGGAGAAAAACAGAATTAAGAAAAACATTGGAAGCAAAAAAAAAAAAACATTCTTGAGCCAACCAAAAGAAAACAAAAGACAAAATATATTCCCTCCCACTTGTGGAATCGACACAAACAACAAAGGGGAAAATAACAATAAAAAATTACTTACATCCAAAGACTTCGAGTTTTGTTCGCGGTTTAAGTTCGTGGCTTCTTCTTGTCGTTGTTAAGAATTATTTTTGCAAGAGGTAACCCTCAATTTTTTTTTAGGTAATATCACAATTATGCAAGATTTGATTTAAATATTATGAAGTCGTTTTAATCAGGAGTGTCATTATATGTTATCGTAGTATTATGAAGTATGTTAATTAATCGATATATTAATTTATAGATTTTCTAGTAACTTTGCAAAATTATTAACCCAATGTATTGACAGGCAATAGTATCTATTTGCTATTAGTAATAATTACTAATTAATTAAATTTAAAAAAGGAAGGACGAATTCTGTGCGCTACGGAATTAAATTGTGATGGCATATGAAGATTTTCATCTATGAGAAAGTAAATTTTTATTTAAGATATATTTGATGACCACAACAGTATGTTTGTGAATCTTATTTCCTCATATTTAATTAAATTATTTATAGGGTTTCATTAAAATGTACGTGGCAATTGTCTTGGACTCTCTTAACGAAGATGCTTTTCTTAAATATTTTATTAACTTTGTTAAGATAACTTTGTTAAATCTATTTTGTTATGTTAGTTTGGCTTTTATGTAATTTTATAAAAATTATATAATAATGGGTTTCACATTTTATTGTTGTCGCACAAGGATGAAGTTATTATTTTAATGATCAACATTGTAGTAAACAGTAAAATTACATTAATGTTTTCTTACTTATACATATTGGTATAATTTAGTCTACTTTAGAGCCAAATGTAAGATTAATTCTTTTCTTTTAAAAGAAAATAAATAAATAAATAAATAAATAAATAAAAAACTTTGGGTTTAGATATCAAACGATAGAGTTTCCCTAAGTTTTAAGTTTAAATCTGAGAAGTATAGAAGAATGAATGTTCAAAGTTTAACATAAGTGAAAATTAACGATGAAGTTGGAACGCCCTGCTACCGACCATTCGTTATAATAAATTAACCTACCGTTTGAAATCGATTGAATTGGGTGGGTAGATTTTAAACCTATGAGGTGTTTATTTAGACTACGAAAATGGGGACGATTCATAAATGCCTCAAAGACACGTGAAATGTACCAAAACTGGTGGTAAGGTCGAAAAGTACTACTATCGGTAAGCCACACATCAATACAGTTTTAAATAATTTAAAAATTCAAAGTAGGATGTAAGTAGCTTTTAGGCTGACAAATATTATGTATCCAAAAGATTAATTTAAGCCAGACATAAGTCATTAAAGCGACCGTGCTAGAACCACGGGACTCGAGGGGTGCCTAACACCTTCCCCTCGGTCAACAGAATTCCTTATCCGGATTTCTAGTTCGCAGACACAAAAAAAAATAAAAATGTGAAGAGTCATTTCCTTTTGAATAGAGATTCAATAAGGTGATTTGGAACACCCAAACTCAATTCCAAGTGACGACTCTGTAAATAAAATAATCCCTTTTCAAAACATCACTTTACTTGGAAAAAACCCATCTTCTCTAAAACCAACTCCCTAACGGGGTCGGATGCGGTGTAAAACAGGGGTGTGACAGAGTCCTTAGAAGAGTAACCAGAAGCACAAGAGACTATAATATGAGAAAACTCGATCATAACTGGGTAGAATCATACAAGGTCACCGTAATAATCGACAAAGACTCGTACAAATTGACAAATTAAGAAGATTATGAACTTTCAGACAACTGGATGTGAGTCGTCTGAAGTGGTACTACTACTAAGGTACGTATTTAAAGTTATCAATACTATTTGAAAATACAGGAACCAAGGCACGTATAAGAGACTAAAGTGTCCTTATTTGATAACACATTCTGCATTTTTTTTCTTCGACCAATTTTTCATCCTTAAAAGAGGATTTTTTTCGACAAAATTTTTAATGAGGTAGAAAACAAAACATGTTACTGTAATAAGGTAGTTATACTTTAGATTGAAGACATCTTAGATTGAAAACATCTTATCTAATATCCAAATTCACACAAGTTCACAATTGAACACTGAGGGAATCACCAAGAAAGTTAACAGTTTAGTAAAATTTTCTAAACATTTAACTGAAAACTGCTCAGATGTAGATGTTAGGAACTCCACTTAGAAGCAACCCTCGAAATAATCTATGTAACAATGAATGGAGAATTACTTAAGTAAAATAGATAAATACCTCCTCTTAAACATATGAAATAAAAAATTATCAAAATAAGGGTCGGTGATCTACACCCAACATTCAGTGGGCCATTAGAAAGATAATTATAAAAGTTAGATCTAAAGTCGAAGAAATAAAGCCTTCATTTACTAAATTTCACTTATATTCCTATTCTAACTGAATAATATTCAAGAATTTGAGAATGCTCGAAATAGGAAACTCAGTCATCATACAAAACAAGAAGTTCTAACAAGAAGATTAAGAATTGAAGTTATACATGGCAAAATAATACAAAAATACTAGAGTCCCAAGCGACAAAAAAGAATTCACAATTTCAAAAATGTGCCTAAAGTGAATGGGAGATATCCAAAAAATTACTAGCACAAAATCAAGGCTATACAAATAAAATAAATAGGTTAATGCATATTTTCGGCTATATGTTAGAAAAAGATGAACGGATTTATCAGTTAAAAGAATAAAATAAATTCACATTGTTTACTCATATAATCAAACAATCAAATGAATTTAACCGATCAAAAAGAATAAGATTTGATGAAAATATTCCTAATTAGTGAAACACTGATCGATTATTTTCTTGATTTTTTAACAAGGAGTCAGATGTGTTACAAATTTTTGAACTCTGTCATATTTTAGAAAATTCACTAGAAAAGATCGATTAAAACATATCTCCATTTACAATTTTAAAATTGTACAAACATTAATAAACTGAACTCCGTGAATAAAATATTACTATCTATAATCTGTCTATAATCTGTTTAGACTTACAAAAGCTACCCACTCAAAAATTAAATAACTGCAAAATAGTTTGGACTCAAAACTACAAAATTAAAAAATAGCAGAAAAAAATTAAATCAAATTATAACATTTTGTAAGACTTAGATAAAAATAAAAAAGTACACAGTGAAAGATCAATGTAAGTGAATAACTTGATCAAATAGATCGCATATAAGGAAAGTCACAAAAACATACAAACACTTGCAAGAGGCAGAAATACAAAAAAACTGATCTCAGTACATATTACAACACCCTGAATAGGGTGAATACATAAAATACACTTAGAATATAGAGTATGAATTATCTATCAAAACTTTTGAGTATGATATTGGCCCTTGAATCCTGTTGCTTCAATTACAAGACTTTTCTTTACAATTGGAAGGCATTAACTCCATCACTACATCAAGAAAAGTCGAACCTTATGTAATGGTAAGGAAGCATAAAATGCTCATGCCAGATATTGGGCTCAATGAAGCTTGGAGAGTAAATTGTTGGATGCTCCCTAACCTTGTATATCTAAGGTACCACCCACACATGGTTGACTAAACAATATATTATTCATGCTTTGAGAAAGTAATAAACTTTTCAGATATAAAGTGCCCATTAGTACACTGGAAGCACGACAAATTTGCAGAATAGGAAAAAAATCGAAAGTATTTCTATATAGTAATTAAAATTTAAGAGGGGGTGAATTGAAAAATTTCTGTGAGTTGACTGACAAGCCTTCACAATCGACTTATCTACAAATCAGTATACTTAATAAGACAGATTAGATTTAAGCAAGTAAATAAGTAATTTTGAAATAAGAACGCAAAGATTTATCCTGGTTCGGAACACCAATGTGGTGCCTACTTCGATTCCCCTTAGGTTTCAACGTTTTCTTAGATCTTTTTAAAGAGGATTCTGAGTACAACAATAGTGAACAAGTTCTGAAACTTATTTTGATTTTCAAATCTTGCGACACAGCCTCAATCGGTATGGCTAAGTTGACTCGGTCTTACTCTCATGTAACTATTGTAAACTTAAGAAGTACAAAGCTTTGATGAGACTAAGATTGAGACGCACTAAGATATTCCCTTGAAGTTGCGTGAGTGCTTCGATCTTCAGTCATTCTCTTTTATATTCTTCAGTTGCTCCGGCATTTTTTCTTTATAAGAAAACCTAAGAGATTTCTTCCCAATCAAGGATTTGCATTTATTCCTCGATTACGGGATGACAACATATGGTATGTTCATATTAGATATGTCCATACATAATGCAGCCTTCTCATCGTAGACATACATGTACATATCAGACTTGTCTATGTAGGGGTTGTGGTCGTTTTTTCTTTTGCTTTTATGGTAATTGATTCATATGCCTTATATTCAGGGAGCCAGTAAGATCCATGATTGATACTACTCCCAAGTTTAGCACCAACCATCTTGTGAGTTGATGTTTTCTTCCTTTTGCAAAATATTCTCGGATATCTTGGATTGATTCCTTAGGTATCCCGGAATCCCTTTTAATCTTCTGTATCTCCGGTGTCTTCTCCAAGATATTTGTTTATTAGTTTGTCTTTATTAAAATATATAGTGAAAATGTGGGGCTAACAATGTCCCCCCTTTTTTATAATGACAAATAATAAACATCAGTTGACTTTCCTATTTTTGCAGTCGATTTGCTCCCCCTTTCTTGCTGATCTTTTTGATCTGGAGCATAAGTTGACTCTTTTCCTTTTATAGTCGAATTGCTCCCCCTGACTTGAAGGCGTCTCTAATGTTTTTGCTTTCTCCTCCTTTTGACATAATCAAAAAATAACACAGCATGCATACAGGTAAAGAGAAACAAATAGGCACATAGAAGATAAAAAAGTAGGAAGATTAACAAAAGAAAAAAAGAAAGAGTGTGGCAGATAGTGTGACATATCACCTTACAATCCAGAAAAGGGGACAGGACCCTTTTTTGAATAGCAGTCACCATTTTGCCGATTGACAAGAAAATATGTAAGGATATTGTGCATGTTGTAACAAAATCATTTATAGTATTTTTCAACATTTTTAGAGAAAGAGGAATAGGAGTTCTCAACAGATATTGCAAAGTCATTGTTTGAAGAGTCAACTTCAGTTTTGAGGGGTTCCACGCACGTAAACACCTTGGTGAACAGTTTGACACCTTCCTGCTTGAATTTATCAATAGTCAGCCTCACCCTGCCTACCTCAGTGCTTGTGTCTTTCCTAAGCTGCACAATTCGGAAGTCGACTCCTAAAAAAGCATCAATTCTTCTGATATAATCTTTATGCAGTCATTGAGCTCCTCCAATACTTTCAACACAGGAAGCATGGGTCAGAAACTAACTTGATTTCCTTAGGGAGAGCTAATTTTGCTCTGGACGTGTCCTTTTTGCACCATTCGTTGTCTGCCAAGATGTATCCATACTGGCGAAGGGCTTGGAATCATAAGTGGCAAAGACTTCCACCATAGGATATGCAGATAGGTCAATGAAGTAATATTGGAGGATTCTAGTGATCAACAGTCCGTAAGGCAGGCTGGCAGAGGCATGAGCATCTGCAGCATTTTCAAGTATATATTTGCGAAACCAAGCCACCCAATTTATCTTGTACTTTTTCACCATACAGTATAGAATAAACATATCACTACAGGTTATGTTACTGAGGAAGCCTTTTCTGGGGATCAGTGTGGTAGTGATGACTTAAACTATGATACGATACTTAAAGCAGAGAGACAGTGGACCAAAGTTGGATGACACTGTGTCTAGGTCAGACACAATTTTTTTTGCTTCCTCGAAAGACACGGTTTTTTTTGCTTCCTCGAAGCTAACTTCAAAATCTTCAGGCCAAGAGCCATTCATAAAAGGGATTGCTCCAGAGAACTTTGTATCAACCTTTTCAAATAGAAAATTATTAAGAATGATTCTTGTGCCAAACACAAGAGTTTTTAATTCATCACTATCAGGAGAGAGGCAAAGATTTTCATAGAACATGCGAACAACATCCTCATACACTTCAAGTCCACAAAGACGGAAAATCAAAGACAAGTCTTGAAACTTAAAAAAGAAACTTACATTACAATGTGTTTCCTTTAATTGGGAGAGATTCACTACACGACCGGGTACAACTAAGCGATACTTGAAGCAATAAACTTGTCTTTTTGTGAGCCGATCCAAAACTTATGCATGTCTTCTGGAGAAATGGGGTTCAAAGGGGTTGAACAAGATTTCTTGACTAACAAAATGGGGCTTAAGGCAGAGCCTTATTTAGTGATAGCTGACTGCCAAGAGTTCGAAAAGGACTCATCAGAAGATGAGGACATAATTATCAGAGTAGAGGTCAGGAAGGATTTTGGAGAGATTATCCATGGGGCAAGTTCTGATCATTTGTAGAGATGAAATTTGAACAGGCATTTTAAATGGGTGGAGAAGAAGATGTAGAGATGGATATATAAAGTGGGGTGGATGAATTGAGGGAAGACAAAAAGATGTGAAGTGAATAAAGGCAACTACTTGAGGTGAAAAAATGACAAAAAAGATGTTTGGAAGATAAATGGGTAAAGAGGCGGTAAATGAGAGAGAGAGAGAAAAATGGCATAAAAAGGGTAAAGGTAATGATAATGCTAATTCAAAAACAGTTTTACCAAAATTAAATTTTAAAAATACGGCATTAGGGTGCAATAGTAGTTAAAAATATTTTATCAAAAAATAAAAAATTATAAGTCATTAATGTTGATAATACCAAACTTTTTCGTAAGAAACGAAATCTTTCTTCTAACAAGTGTTTAGTAAAAATGTCTGCCAACTGATTTTCGGAATCAATAAATGTTAGGAAAAAATCACCATTTTTGACATGATATCGAGTAAAATGGTATTTAATGTCAATGTGCTTAGCCTTAGATGATGCACGACATATATTTAGACAAATTAATTGCATTGATGTTGTCACACATTATTGGCATAAATTCAAAGGACAAATTAAAATCAAGTAACTGATGCATGATCCATAAAATTCGAGTACCACAACTTTCAACGGCTATGTATTCAGCTTCGGTGGTTGATAGAGCAATTGAAGTTTATTTCTTGTTGTGCCATGAAATCAAGGCATCACCAAGAATTTGGCATGTTCCACTAGTGTTTTTCTATCATTCTTATCATCTGCAAAGTTAATGTCTGAATAACTAATTAAGTCAAAATGAGAGGAGCGAGGGTACCATAGTTCAATATCCTATGTTCCAGTGAGATTTCAAATGATCCTTTTGACGCCAGTCAGATGAGACTCTTTAGGAGCTGATTGAAACCTTGCCCATTTTCACATGCTAAATATGATGTCTGGTCGACTGGCGATTAAGCAGAGGAGTTATCCAATCATTCCTCTGTATGTATTTTCATCAATGTTTTTTCTCGATGAATCTGAATCAAGACTTGTGGAGGGATTCATTGGAGTTTCACAAGCCTTTTCCTTTTTCATACCAAACTTTTTGATAAGTTTCTTTATATATTTGGCTTGACTAATGAATGTACCTTTGAGAGTTGCTTGATTTGTAATTCCAAGAAAAATGTGAGCTCTCTCATGAGACTCATTTCAAATTTTCTTTTCATCAAATTTGCAGAATTCTCACATAAGAAAACTGTAGGACTACCAAAGATAATATCGTCAACATAAAGTAAATTAGAGTCAAGTTTTTAGGTAAAAAGAGTTTTATCAATTTTTCCTCTTTGGAAATTATTGTTTAACAAGAAAGCACTCAACCTACCAAGCCTTTGGAGCTTGTTTGACACCATAGAGTGCTTTTGATAGTTTTAAAACATGATTTGGTATAATGAATTTTCAAACCCGGGAGGTTGTTTTACAAGAACTTCATCATGAATAAATCCATTTAAAAAGGCACTTTTGATGTCCATTTGATATAGTTTATAGCATTTAAAGTCATCAAATGCTAATAAAATTTGAACTGACTCTAACTTTTCCACAAAGGAAAAGGTTTCGTCATAATCAATACCTTCTTATTGAGAGTAGCCTTGAGCTACAAGTCTGTCCTTGTTTCTGATAATCTTACCTTCTTCATTCAATTTATTTCTGTAGACCCATTTGGTTTCAATAACTGAGAAATTTTTAGGTCTCTTAACTAGATTCTAGACTTGATTTCGTTCAAACTGATCTAATTCTTCCTTCATGACCTCGATCCAGGATTCATCTTTGAGGGCTTCATCGGTCTTCTTGGGTTTGATTTGAGATACAAAAGCAATGGATGCTTGCTTTATCAATGAAGATCTTATCTGCATCTTGTTATCTGAGTTTTTGATGATAATTCATTTGTAAAGCTAGCATTGTGTCTCCATTCTCTTGGAATATTTATTTTAATTATTTCATCAGAGGGAGGTGACTCTGGAGGGGCTGTAGTCGACTCATTATTTGGTGACTCGAAATTATAGATCATTTGTCTGTTCTTCATTAATACTCAAGATCATAGAAGGGTGGTTAGCTTTATCAAATACAATATGCATTGATTCTTCAACACATAAATTCCTTTTATTATAAGCTCTGTAGGCACGACTGGTGGAAGAGTAATTAAGAAAATACCTTCGTCACTTTATGGGTCAAGCTTTTCTAAGTTATTCTTACTATTGTTGTGGATGAAGAACTTGCATCTAAAGGGATAAAAGTAACTATTGGATTTTTTCCTCTCCACAGCTCATAGGGGGTCTTCTTTAGAATTGGTCTAATGATGCATCTATTGATGATGTGACAAGCTGTACTTACTACTTCTACCTAAAGTGATCTGGAAGATTGTGTTCTAGCAGCATGATTCTAGCAGTTTTTTGAAGAGATCGATTCTTTTGCTTCACCACACCATTTTGTTGAGGAGACCGCGGTGATGAGAAGTTTTAAGAGTGACCGTTCTACGCACAGTATTCCTCAAAGGCTTTGTTCTCAAACTCTTCTCCATGATCATTGTGAACATAGGTGATGAAGTGTCCTGCTTCTCTTTGAACCTTTCTATGAAAGATCTCAAAATTTGTGAAAGCTTTATGTACATATGCAAGAAACATAACTCATGAAAAACGAGAATAATCATCAACAATAACAAAAACATATCTTTTTCACTAATATTTGCGGTCTTAGTGGGTCCAAACAGATCCATGTGGATTGTTTAAAGTGTTTAGGTAGTAGTGACAATTTTGTTTGACCTTAAATAATAGTCAAGTCTGTTTACCTAATTAGCAAGAATCACAGATGTGATCCTTTTCAAATTTGAGTTTTGGCAAACCGTTCACCAGTTCAAGTCTGGAGAGTTTCTCAATGATATGCATACTGGCATATCCAAGCTTTTTGTGCCACAACCAAGTGTCATTTATTTGCATAATAAGGCAAATTAGAGTAGCAAAATCAGGATTATTTAGAACAGAAATATTATCTACACGTTCCCCGATAAGAGAAATATTTCTTTTATCCTGTTTGATAGTGTAGCTTTCAGCTTTAAAGGAGACTCCAAATCCTCCATCACAAAACTGACTGATATTGAGTAGGTTATGCTTGAGTTTGTCTACGAAATATACTTCAATGATTTTGCATGAGGAGTTGAGCTTTATTGAGCCGACTTCGAAGACATTTTCTTTAGCATTATCACCAAATATGACTGTTCCTCCTTCTATTTTCTTTAGAGATCAAAAACTTTCTTTCTTTCTGGTCATATGTCTTGAACATCCGCTGTAGATAATCCATATTCCTTTTTTATAACTTTTGCTGATGTGTTCCTGCAAAACAATAAAATTAATTTTGTTTAGGTACCCTAGTGGTCTTGGATCCTTGAGGGATAAAGGTACTTCCTTTAGGTCTCCAAATCCACACACCTTTAGACCTTTGCCTACAACTGTGTATTTTATGTCCTTTCTGTCCACGGGTATAACAGACTGGTTTTTGAAAGGAGAAAGAAGTTTTGGCTGATTCACACGATCTTGATGAGGAACTTGAGTTTGTTTTAAAAGAATTTGATCTTACGAAATTGTGACTTGGTGATTTTCTAATGTTATTTAATTGCATTTTTACATCATCAAGTTCTTCTTGAAGAAAGTCAATTTTAATTTGACATGCTTCAATTCAATTTGATTGTTCCTCCATTCGTCCTCAAGTTTTTGAGTTTTTCTTTTCTTGAGAAAGTGTATTCATTACTAGCCTTTTGAAGCTCATCAGTGATCATATTCAGATCTGATTTAAGGATGTTATAGTTATGACAGTTATAGGGTCTTACCTCAGTTGATTCACATTTTGCGATGAAGCACATGTTGGTTGCTTTTGTTTCTTCCTCAGTTTCATCTTCATCACTTCAAGCATCAAAGTTTCTATTTCTTTTGGATCATTTTCTTTTCAATTTTGGATAGTTTTGTTTAAAATGATCTGACTTTTTACAGTAATAGCAGTGATCATCATTCCTAGTTAATTCATTATTTTTGACTCCTTGGGGGTCTTTGATGTCTCTATTTCGGGATCTGCCTTACTTCGCGATTTATAAGAGTCATTCCTTCACTGTTGGCTTCTTTCAGGAAGTCTTCTTCTTTAGTTGATACAACATTGAAAGCTACTGATTTTTTCCTTTCTTCCTTGTTGTACCTGTTGATATAATTTCATTCATAGGCAATAAAAATACCTCGTAATTCATCATATGTCATATTATGGAGGTCTCCGTCTTCTAGAACGACAACTTTGATTTTTCGTACTTTAGGGAGACTTCTGAGAAGTTTTTGGCTTGCAGGCTGTGTGGATAGATCATCCCTAATGATTTCATCTCACATCCAATTTTTCTAAATTTGGCAAACATTGATTTCACATTTTCATTTTCTTTCATTTTGAATAGCTCATACTCATTTACCAGAGCATCAATTTTTTTCTTTTTGACTTTAATAGTCCCTTCATAGGTTACTTCTAATTTATTCCACACCTCTTTTGCAGTTTCACATATTGATATCTTGTCGTATTCTTCTTCACTTATTGCACAAAGGAGTAAACTTATAGCTCGTGCATTAGTTTGAATTAACTCTTGTTGTTCTTTGGTGACTTCAAAATTTTCTAGGTCTTCTATGTCAGTACTGTTTGATTTCTTGTCTGTGTCCTTTTATTTTTCTTTGAGTCCTAGAATGGGCTTTGATCCCTTCTTAATGATAACCCATGCTTGGAAGTTATTTGATTGAATGAAGATTTTGAATCTATTCTTCCAAGGGGAATAGTATTGTCCATTGAAATAAGGTGGTCTTGTGGAGGAGTGACTATCTTGAAGGAGAGCTTCTGGAATTTGGTAGTTCGCCATTTGATCTTTACTCATACGCGGTTAAGCAACACTGTTGGTGAGACCTGCTCAGATACCAATTGATATTCAAGAGGGGGATGGGTGAATTGAAAAATTCCTGTGAGTCGACTAAGAAGCCTTCACAGTCGACTTACCTGAAAATTAGTATACTTAATAGGTTAATTAGATTTAAACAAGTAAATAAGTAATTTTGGAATAAGAACGCAAAGATTTATCCTGATTTGGAACACCAATGTGGTGCCTACTTCCAGTCCCCTTGGGTTTCAACATTTCCTTAAATCTTTCAAAGTGAATTCTGAGTACAACAGTAGTGAACAAGTTTTGAAACTTATTTTGATTTTCAAATCTTGTGACACTGCCTCAATCGGTATTACTAAGTTGACTCGATCTTACTCTTGTGTAACTATAATAAACTTAAGAAGAACAAAGCTTTGACGAGACTAAGATTAAGACACACTAAGATATTCTCTTGAAGTTGCGTGAATGCTTCGATCTTCAGTCCTTCTTTTTTATATTCTTCAGCTGCTCGGACTTCTTTTCTTTATAAGGAAACCTAAGATATTTCTTCTCAATCAAGGATTTGAATTGATTTCTTGATTAAGGGACGACACCATATGGTATGTCCATATTAGATATGTCCATACGTGGTGCAGCCTTCTTATCACAGCAATACATATCCATATCAGATACGTCCATGTAGGAGATGTGGTCTTCTTTCTTTTTGCTTTTGTGGTGATTGATTCGCCTGTCTTATATTCAGGGAGCCATTGAGATCCATGATTGATACTATTTTCAAGTTTAGCGCCGACCATATTGTGAGTGGATGTTTGCTTCCTTGTGTGAAATATTCTCGGATATCTTAAATTGATTCCTTACGGATCCCGGAATTCCTTTAAATCTTCCGTATCTTCTATGTATCCTGCAAGATATTTATTTATTAATTTGTCTTTATTAAAAGATATAGCGAGAATGTGGGGCTAACAGTAATTCCTTTAAGCTTTGAAAATTTCTAGTTAAAAATCACAAGAAGAAATGAATGACGATTTCTATATGCCAAGAAGGCTGAGATGAAGGTGGTTATGTGGCACCACCAATTTCATCCACGATTTACTCGACTACTCTCTCACCCTCATCGGTGATACTCCATAATCAACAAAAATGTCTAAGGACCAGAGACAAGGACCAGACAGAATTCGTGAAAAAAATAATACATGAGCCACAAGTTTGATCATAGAATCAAAGAAAGACAAAGTCACATAATAGAATTTTTTTCTTTTCTCTGAGGAACATGACACAGGAAAGATATTTTCTTTATCAAGACAAATGTGAAGAATGAATATATTTTATAACAATAGATATAGAAGCAGGCAAAAGGGAAATCTACTCCGATTCAGATACTGAAGACGGTTTTAAAGAATACATTCATACTATATGATATATGAGGACATAATACATCGAAACACCCTTAAACTTATAGCCAAAATTTACTTTAGACCCTAAACTAATCGGATAATTATTTACCCCCCTTAACAACTTTCAAGTGAATTTTTTTCCATCCTAATTACTGACGTGGAAATTTTTTAAAAAATCAGCGTGTTAATTGCTTAAAAAACATGAAAAATGGTGGGTCCCACCTTTTAATTTTACAAGTTTTATTTATATATATAGATACAGATATAGAAATAGATATAGATATAGATATTAAATTAACAAAAAAAAAAATCAAAAAAGTCACTTCTATCTTCATCTTCTTCGTAACCACCCCCTTCCCCCACCCCCCAACACCCCCATTTCTTCCTCTTCTTTGTACCCCCACCTCATTTCTTCATCTTCTTCATATCCTCCACCTCCACCCCACCCCGTTTCTTCAGTTAGGCTAAATTCATTTTTTTTTTCAAGAACACCATTATTAAGCTCCATTAACCCCTCCCTTCATTATTTTTTTTGCCTTTTATTTAATTTTTTCAAATGACTACATCCAATTTGTGATGATAAATAACTTATGACAATTTATCACTTCCTCGTCTGGTGCTTATTGGAGCATTTGAGAAGGTTTGAAATAATGGTGTTAATGGTGAAAAAAATTAAAGGAGGAATCATTTTTATGGCAGATCGGAACAAAGGAACGAATATTAGTATTATTACTGCTAAATAGTTTGGTAGATCTGAAATTATTGTGGATGAGTTTAGGTTTTCTTCTACTTGCAATTGTTGATTTCTAAATGTTGATGGAGGAGCCGTGACTTAAACTACATGAACAAGTTATTTATCAATTTTTTGTTAAATTCGAATCAAGTTATTGATGAAAAATGGTGTTAATGGTGAAAAAGAAATTAAAGGA
>NC_061117.1:33323223-33333078 GCF_002878395.1 Capsicum annuum
TTTGCTTTTTAAAAAAATATATATAAAAATAATATGTGTATTGGATTATTTTTTAAAAAACAATTACAATTTCTTACGTGGTAATGACATGACACTGATTTGACAATGACGTGAGGCGTGTGTACTTCACTCTCCGTAGTGAGAGTGGTATAATTTTTGTAGGATGGAAAAAAATTCACTTGAAAGTTATTAAGAAGGGTGAATAATTGTCTGATTAGTTTAGGATCTAAAGTTAGTTTTGGGTACAAGTTTAGGGGTGTTTTGATGTATTATCTCTGCTAAAAAGAATTTAAGAGTTTGACTAGAAAGAGAGGAATTCATAGCTTGTTAGGAATATATCATTTGATTATGTTGTTCTATGTTTCTAGATAGTTAAACAAGTATTTATGTTCAAGTAAGTTTGATTTATGAATAATAAGTCGGAATATAGCTTAATTATGGTGTTGAACAGACTTTACATGGTGATAAATACAAGCAATTCGTTTTCAAGAAAACAAAATATAATTTATGTGATGTCATTCATGCCTACATGTGCTAATTTATTTATTTAGTAAGTTATTGTAAGTGCATCAAACTAATAATTATCCATAGAACCCGTTTGAATAGGATTAAAATCTGATCAAATCAATTTTTAATCTCTTTCTTAGCTTTTGGGAGAATACTCACAAAAATACCTGAAGTTAGAAAAGTGATAAAATGAAGAAGACAAAGCGTGTGTACAACACTCCCCACCTAAAAAACTAGGTATACGTTTTGCGAGGGAAATTAATTCCACTTTAAAAAAATCCGGGGGAATTAATTTCGATTAAAAAAGTATAGGGGTAATAGGACCCCTGCAAAGTTCAATATACTCCACTAAAAATTTGGTTGAAGTTCAGGTATTTTCGTGGGTATTCTCCCTTAGCTTTTTAAGGTGTTTGATAAAATTAAAAAGTGCTTAAAAAAAAACTAAAAACTGATTAAAAGAATCAAAAAGTGAGAAGCTGGGTATCCCCAGCTTTTTACTTTTTAGATTAAAATTCTTTTAGATTTGATCAAAATATTTACTGTTTTATCCTTTATATTTTCCTCTAATTCCAACAATATTCTAAACTTGTAGCCCTTAAATATATAAAAAAAAAAAAAAATTCTCTTTGCCGCTTCGCTTCATCTCTTCCCTCCAATTTCCCCTTCATCTTTCTTTGTTTTCATGGAATCCATCATTACATCGGAGGGTTGTTCAAAAATTTTATTTTAAAATTAAAAATTATAAATAATTCACCTTATTTATGATGTCAACAACTTTAAGGATATTTAAGTCATTTTAACAGCAAAAAAGTGCTTAACATCACTTGTTTACCAAACACATCAACAATTCTTTTTCAATTTCGACACTTCTATCCAAACACTTATCTGCTTAATTTATAAGCATTTATTTTAAACTTTTAATTACTCCAAGTTAAAAAGTTATTTTCTTTTAATCATATTCAAATGAGCTCTTAATCAAACTAATAATTATCCTTAGAGATTAAACTGATTAAAACAATTGCTGATAATATAACATTGATTTAAGAACTAAATATTTTTTTAGTTAGAAATTTATAAATTTTCTTAAACAGTCGTGTGAAGCACAAGCAATTTTCTAGTATTACTAATATTAATTAAAATTAAGGGTCGCTTCTCATAATTTAATAGACGATCAGATGAAAGTCAATAAAATTCAATCTCGACTTCCTAGGGTCAAATTTCATAATTGATTGAGCTATCCATTTTCTAAGGTCTCAAATCTACAACAATATCACCTCAATCCAACATCAAATTGATAATCAAATTGCTACTTTATAGTCTTTTAAACTTAGAGTTTGATGTTCAAATTTTACTCTTAGAAAATACATATTGATCATCTAAACCATATGAGTAATTAAGTAATATAATCAAAATCAAGTTTGAAAATCTGAGTTAATATCTCAAATGGTCACTTTACTGTAAACTTTTATCTCAAAAAGTTACCCAACTTTGGTCTTTATCTCAAAAGTTATTCAACTATGGACTTTTATCTCAGAAAGTCATCAACTATAGACTTTTATCTCAGAAAGTCACTCAACTTTGGTCTTTACTTCAAAAGTCACTCAACTATCATACTTTTACTCAGAAAGTCACTCAACCTATTAAATTATTTTTTTAAAAATAGAATTTGCTTATGTGAAATTTTTATTTAAAAATAAAATTTTGCTATCCCTTTAATGACCATTTTATCCATATTCCTCTAAATTAATAATTCCATAGATAGTCACTCATGTTTTGTTAATTGCCTACAAATATCACTTTTATTTCTTTTAGGACAAGAATATCACCCAACTATCCCTATTTTCCTCAAAAATACTTAACACTTTAAAAATCTTCTTCTCTCCCACTTAGTATGCCATGTTGTTAAAATCTTATTTTCTTAATAATAAGCCTATTTAATTCTTCAAATTCATTTATTCAAACCTACGTCTTATAAACTATAAGAAAAATCTAAATTATGTATTTGTTTTTTTTTTTTTGAAAATTTACAAAAGAATTTACCGGTAACCTAATTCTCTATAATTTTTTCAACCAAACTAATTCGATGAAAAACCTACAAATTTTTCTATCAAACAAAATTTGAAGGAGAAAATCTAAGTTTTTTTTTTCAAACAAAATTCAATCGAAAAATCTTACAGTTAATTATCACTTGAAAATTTTAATTCGCATGTAGATCACCTACAAAATTTTAAGCAAGATTTTTTTGATAAAAAATGGTAAAAATGGATTTGTCTTACTGGTTTTCTCCAAGTAAATTTCATAAACGAATCAAATATATCCACAAAGTTAACATAGGTAAAAAAAAAACTTTAGAAAACAAATTTTCATATTATTTTTTGTTTCTATTATACTATATTTTGTCTTATTATATAATTAAACGTCAATTTATATTCTTTTCTCATTCTAAACCCACAAAAAACAAGCGATAATTGGTTGGGTACTATTTTAAAGATTCATTTATAATATTAGATCATTTTGTTAATTTATTTTTTTAAATTTAATTTATTTCATGATTAAATAATTTTTCTTTCTTTCAAAAATAATACATTTAGTACGTATATGAAAATCTGAAAACAATCATTTTTATTTTTTTTATATTTTAAGAATCTTTAGTATAGGAAATAAATAACTAAAAAATATTAAATTAGTACCAATTCATATAAATACCTTGAGTTTTAAAAAGATTATTAAAAATTTGAAAAGTACCAGATAAAATAATTCAAACCTTTACACATCAACTACTTCATTGATGAGTAATGTGCATAGCATTACAAGACGAATTATTTTCTTTTAAGTTGTGTGATTATCTTATATTTTAATCATGTAATGTAATAATTTTTCTCGTATCGAATAAAGAATAAATATAATTTATATTTTTTTTTAAGAAAGACAAAATAAATATAAAATTTAAAGTACATAATTAAATTGTTCCTCAATGATGAATATATCATGTGTGTTTATTTTTTGAAAAAAGGGATAAAATTTTAATTAAATAAATTTGATTAGTTAAATAGATCTATTTATTATATATATATATAAAAAATTCAATGACATGACATGCCAACCAAGAGAGAAGAAATATTTTTGAAGTATCAAGTATATTTTGAGAAAAATAAAGATAGTTGAATGATATTTTTGTTCTAAAAGAAACAAAAATGATATTTTTAGGTAATTTTTAAAACATGGGTGACTATCCATAGAAATTAATCCATTTTTTTCTTCCTTTCACTTTCTTCCCATAATTTTTTTCAAAAATTACACATTATAATCTAGGAATTGACAATTAAAATAGTACGAAATTGAATTACTATCATATTTTATATTTGTATTTCATTTTATCTTTTACAAAAAAATAAAGATAGCAAAAGAAGAGAAATAAAATAAACGTATAAAGTATTTAAAAAGGAGAAAAAAGGGAAACGGAAGTGCAGGATATTTTATTTTATTTTATTTATTTTCTCTTTCATTTGTTCCTCTTTATTTTTTTTTCCCTTTTCAAGATAAAATAAAATAAAATACAACGATTAAGTTTATATCATTTGTGGTACTATAAATGATCAAAGAAGGCCAGCTGGAAAATTTTAAAATGCAAACAATGTTTTTCTATAAAAAAAAAGGAGTCAAAAAGTTTATTCTAATCCCTTAACATTTCTTTCAATTTTATCAATTCTATAAATATAAAATATGATAGTAATTCGATTTCCTATAATTTTAATTGTCAATTCCTAGATTATAATGTGTGATTTATCAAAAAATTTATGGGAAGAAAGTGAAAAGAAGAAGAAAAATGAGAAAGAGGAGGGAGAGATATTAATTTAGGAGAATATGAGTAAGACGGTTATTAAAGGATACTTTTTATTTTTGTAATTTTTTTTGTAAATAGAAATTTCATATAAGCAAATTTTATTTTTAAATAATAATTAAATTGATTGAATGACTTTTTGAGTAAAAATATGATAATCGAATGACTTTTGAAATAAAAATTAAATTTAAGTAAGTTTATAGGATAAAAATTCATAATTAAATGACTTTTGAAATAAAGATCAAAGTTGAGTTACTTTGTAAAATAAAAGTTAATAGTTGAACAACCATTTAAGTTATTAACTCTTGAAAATCTTATACCAACTCAAATAGAAATTTTCATTGAAAATCGTTCAAAATCAAACTATAGAATCATCAAAAGTCTAAAAGCAAATTCAAAATTAATACCTGATACTATACTCATCGTGATCGTGATAAGAAGATATGGGCCACGAGCATTCAAGCGGGTCCTTCTTCCGAATGCTGCACAGCCCATGCAACTGTGATCATTAACTCTCTTTTCCTTCATGAGTTCAAAGCTTGGATCAACACTAGAAAAAGAATATGATGTTATCAAGGATGAATTTTAAATGCTGAAATTTATTCGAACTTCTCGAATCCAAAATCAAACCCCTTTAACAATCCCAAATCATAAATATGAAGTGTACAAAGTTTTAAATCTCAAAATTAAGCGTTAGAACTTAAAATTCATAATCGAATTATTTTAATTGATCAAGCATCGTATTAAATATGTATTAGATCATTTCTCAGTGGAATGTCTTGAGATGAAATCAATGTAACATTTAGAAACATTATACCACAGAAACACACATTTTTTGATAAGTTTAAGACATTTATCTTCTACTTGAGCTAAAAATTAAGAAGAACTTAAATCCTTACCTGAAGCTTCAATTCAATTCTGGGAGCTTCTATCAAAGTTGTGTCGCCTGTCGACAGAGAAGAACAGATCCAAAGGTTCGGTGATCTTTGATCAGTCCGCCTCTATTTCGCCTTTATGTTTTTTTCTCTTTCTTAGTTTTTTGTTTATTTTATTAGCTTTGTTTCCTTTTTGAGTTCGGGACGGATCCTCCTGATGGTGAACTCAGCTGTGTACAAAATTGTAGAGCCATGAATACGGGTTGCCTCAGTCCATTCAGGTTAAATTTATATGGGCTTTGAGCTTGATCGGTTAGATCGGGCTGATTATTTAAATGTTGGATCAAAAAATATTAAACCCGCAATATTACTATGTGGGTTATGGGTCAGTCCACTTTTTAAAAAATAATATTTTATAATTTAATTTTAGAATATTAATAAACATAAATATTATCAGATAATATTACATAGTGTTAATATTTATTAATCAAGTTTCCAACACTCCCGATGAAATACTCCTAATTGAGAAATTAAATAACTTTTGACATGATATCTTTTAAATCAAATAAAAATTCTAATAAGTAATCTAAATAATTGCATGAATTTGACTTACGGGACAGTCCACGGACTAGCCTAACCCTCATCGCTCAAGCCCCACAGGCCACGAGTTTATCCGATTTGAGCTAAAAAGTCCTATTTTTAAAAGGGCTGTAAAAACTGAAGTCAAACTTCATCAAATTACAAGCTGTGTCGAGCCGATCCAACGAGTCTGTCCCATATTAACGACTCTATAAAATTGTGATCTTTTTTCAATTTATACATGAGATCTTTGGATCTCGAATATGTAAGGCTCGCATAAGTCTAATTATGCGGATTTACAAAAATAGCTTGGATTTCAATTAAATGAATGTATTTCTAACTTAATTTGTAAAATTCTAATTTTTTTTTTGGTTTATGTTGTTTTTCTCTTTTCTATTTCTAACCTCTTCTTATCTTTCTTCTTCTTTTTTTCCTTCTTTTCCTTTTTAATTTGTTTTTTTTTTCATTTTTTTTCTTTTTTATTGTATTTCATATTTTATTTTATTTTTTCATATTTTTGAAAAATATGTTACATCAAGTACAAGTTATGAATGATGACGAATACATCATAATTGCTAATTGTGTTTTTATTCACCATAATTTTTTTCTCTTTCTTTCATTCTTTTTTACTTTTTGATTTTTTTTAATTTCTCCCTTTTTCACTTTTTTATTTTCTTTCTCGTTTATTTCTTTTTCATATTCTTATTTCCCCCTTTTTGGATTTTTTCCTTATTATTACTTTTTTCTTCTTTTTATTTTTTATCTTCTTTCTTTCTTTTTTTTTTTTTTTTTCTTTTTGATTTTCTTTTTTGTATTTTTTAATTTTATTTTATATTTTATATTTTCAAAAATCTGACTATGTACAAGTCATGGGTGATAACGAAAATACCATAATCGCTTATTGTATTTATATTCACACCATTATTTATATTCTTATATTCGTTGATATAATTGTATTTCTACTTTATAGTTCATATTTGTATTTTATAATTTGCATTTGTATTTATATTTGTAGTTCTACTTGTATTTGTATTTAATAGTTCACAATATTTGTTGATATAATTGTATTTGTATTTTATTATTCGCGCATGTATTTGTATTTGTGTTTTATAGTTCATATTTGCATTTGTATTTTATAATTCACACTTGTACTTGTATTTCATAGTTCTCACCATTATTTATATTTTATACAATTTGCACTTATATCTTAAAGAATTATTTTATATTTGTATTTTATGGTTGACTTCATAATGTATTTGTATTTAGTGATTTTATTTTATTTCTATTTGTATTCTATTTTCGTTGATACGCTTGTATTTTTAAAAGAACTATTTTTATTTATTTTGTAAATTGACCATGTATTGTATTAGTATTTGTAATTTCACTTGTTTTATTTGTTTGTATTTGAATTTGTAGTTGAAAACATAATTTATATTTTTAAATAATTGAAAAAGAATTATTATTTTTCTTTCTATCACTTGTATTTATGTTAATTGATGTGAATTATGTTTTATTAATATAAATTGAACAATACAAATACAAATATAAATGATAAGTTATAAAAATATAAATGTTAAAATTATATAAATGCAACATTTACATTTGTGTCAAATAATATAAGTTTATACAACTTGAACCATACGCATACAAATAATACTTGTTTACATACAAATAGAAATGATAAACTTGACATACAAATATTAACGATACATTTGCATTGAATGACACATTACATATTATATATTTTAGACTCAAGTAAATATAATTATTCCATATAATTATTTATATACATTACAAATGATGCATTATATTCACGGCTAAAGTATTCAAATATAAATAATAAATCTATTTAAAATATATAGTATTATATGAATAAATATAAAATATAAAATACGATAACAATAATAAAATATTAGAGAAAAGACAAAAAAAATACAAAAAAAAAAAAAAAGGGAAAAGAGCGAAACAAGAACGAAACAGAAAAAATGAAAATTAGAAAAAAAGTATGCAAAGAAAAAAAAATAGATGAAGAAACGAAAAAATAAAAAATGAGGAAAAAAGAAAAAATGGAATAGAAAGGGGGGGCGGGGGGGAGGGAGAAAAGGTCAGAAGACCAAAAAAAGGTTAAAAAAAAAAAAGAAGAAGAAGAAATAAGAGAAATAGAGAAAAAAAGAAAATTAAAAAAGTAAATAAAGGAGAGAGACAATAAATTGTATTTATTTATGAAAAGAGGTTATAATTATAATTAATTAAAACGTAGACTATATAGAATAATTAAAAATTTATATCTTTTAAGTCATGTAATTATTTCTATAATAGAGTAATTTAAATTAGGTCTTAACTTTAGTTGTAGAATATACAAAGCATAAAGTTATGCAGGGCAACTTAACCATATTGATGGCCAAGGCAAAATCAAACTCATACTTTAAATTTTTAAGAAAAAATAATTTTTTAATAAATTTTATTTTCAAAATTATGTAATCTGTTTTTTCTAATTATTCTTTTTTAACTAGTAATATAATTAATGTATTTAGTTTTTCTTGAGACATAGAACTTTAGATATATAAACTTTTAATAATTCTTTTTTATATATAAAAAAAATATTTTTTCTACAAATAATATTTATTTTTTTAATAAAAATCTACAATATATTATCATAAAAAATGAGGCCCCTCAAATTTGGGAGCCTAAGACAACCACTTATTTTTTTATGAGGTAGAGTCGCCCTGAAGTTATGACAATAGACTAATATATTTGGAATATTAATCGCTACTTTCTTCATTTTAAAATAATTGAATTATCGAAGTATGACATCTCTTAGGAAAAATTTTTAGAACATAAATTATAGGTTATTTTTCACTATTATAGTTTTAATTATTCTTAAATTACTCTCATAGAAGATATGAATGTGAAGTATTTAAAAACCTCATTAAATGAAAGAATAAAATTAAAATAAATTTTCGACATGTCTTTAAAGAATGAATAATTTATTTATTTTAAATATTAAAAATAATTTAATAATTTATTTATTTAAAAATGAAGGAAGTGTATATTAATGAACAAGTAGAGAGCATCTACGCTTAATTAGCTAAAAGAAAAGAAGCTCTAGTGGATCTCTTCCCAAACATGTCAAGCTGCCATAATTCTTTTCCATTTATTTAAATTTTGATAGACTCAAATGAATAGATGATAAAATGTTATTTGAGGCATGGGCTACGTAGGTAATCAGGTACGTCATCGTTGCTAAAGTAAAGTTGAACTCTATACTTTCTTGACCGTTGCTTCCCGTTATGTATTCTGTTTTCTTTGTCAACTAATTTCCTATCGTCACTTTTATATTTTGGCAAAATGACCTTATGAACCTTTGTATTATATTGATTTTGTAAGTTGGACACTTCTATTTATATGTTTGTCATCTAAATTTTTGAACTCACTAAAAAATAATATTTTAAACCCCTTCTTTAATGAGTGTAACACACTTTCCCCACATCAGCTATCATATTAGCTGTCATGCCTGCCATGTCTGCCACGTTATTTTTAAAAAATAAAAAAAGTATTACATTAAATTTCAAGTCATTTTTAAAATGATACATAACAAATTAAATATTAAAATTAATTTAATTTAATAAAAAAAATTATAAATTGTAGAAAAATTTGAATAATCATGTTTTTATTTTTTCTCACAAATTAAATATCAAATCCATTCCAAATAATTAAAATTCTTCTCCAACTAATTTAAATTTTTAACTACAAATTCATATATACAGTCATAATAAATTTTTGATTTTTAAATTTGAATATTTTTAACAAATTCACAAAAAGTTTAATTTTTTTCAAGGGAAATTCACTATTTTTTTTCAATAATCACTATCACTCACTTTCAATTTAAATTTTAATCCCCCAAAAAATAAAAAGATTTTAAATTTTAATTTTAATTAAAAAATAAAAAAAATTAAATTGAGAGGAAAAATTAAAATAAAAAATAAAAAGTGAACGCGTGTGGGGGGAGGGGGCTGAAAGAGTGTTGGGGTGGGGTATGGGGGATGCAAGGGG
>NC_061117.1:33336078-33354851 GCF_002878395.1 Capsicum annuum
ACTCCTTCCCTATCTGGTGGCCTTCTTCATGTTTTGTTATCTTCCATTTATTCGGGTATTAGAATTTGTATTAATACAACAACTTCATAACAAGTTTATGTATGAACAAGAACAGTTTTGAAGTTCTTTAACACCTTCAACACAAGATTATTACTAATCTATCCAAGAAGTGTGTTAGATATCAAAAAATAGATGAAACGAAAATTTTAGACCAAATCCCCCGAGTTCACGGAGTGTCCTTAAGGAATAATTTTCCTCACTGTACCCGAAGTTATGAAATTTTTCTCCCAGGATAAAATGACCTTCAATCCAATTATAGTGGTACCTCAAATAATTGGATTCCACGAACGCACTCAACGATTTGAATGATCACACAGAATATTTTTAAGAGAAGAAGAGTTTTGTATTCTGAAAATTTCGTATATAAAACCTGTGGATCAAAGCAGGTTTCGAAACAGCACTTCGTTTCTGCATGGCATTTCAAAACAATGCATCAGTTCACTGCATCTGTTATTGCATGCATGTATAAATGGAGTATCAAACACTGTTTCAGACTGAATTTTTTAATTCTGTCAAATAAACTTTGTCCAAAAAGATAGATCTCATCGATCGATGATCTGCCAAATCCAAATCCGAAGCCGAAGCTGAGCTGAGCGAGCGACGACGACGGTGCGAGGCATCTTTCATTTCTTGCCTCACTTAGCATGTGGAAATGTGTTTCACAATATAAACACTTTAAAGCTTCTTTCTCCAACTAATGTGGGCGAATTTTAGTAAACTTTTCTATTTTGAGCATACTTTTCATTTTGGTGTAAACTCAATTTTCTCTTCCACTTAATTCCCTCCATTTTCCATTCAAAACACACACATAGAACCCAACAATCTTACATGAATGGGGAATAACTATTTTTTGAAAAACTTTACGGACAAGTATGTGATCATCAAGCAAAGACTGATTGCATCTGGATAAGTGGGTTTTCCTTTGAACTTTTCACAGTGAACATGCATCGGATGCACTCGGTCGATCGATAGATTTGATATCTTTGAACCGTCGAGCTTTAATGTACACCTAGACAACACATGTCACACAACCAGCCTTTTACCATTTATGGTTCTCACGGTTTTGTTCTTTTCAGCCATGAATACATCCTGATTTCATGAGAGCTTAGAGAATAGACCTTTACTAACATTCTCCTTGAAGCGGCTTCGACTTTGCCCTCACTAGGTGATTTCTAAACATTCAATCCTATAGATTAAACTATTTGGTCAAATCTGCCAAATTTAGATAATCATTAAAAGACTTTCACCTTAAGTCTTATCTTAATTTACGATACATTATCTACATCATGAGAATGGGTTGGGTAATTGAAAATGTTGAACCTGTCAGACACAACTTTGTTTGATCTCCTTGAACCTAGCTCTTGGGATCTCCAGTCTACTAGGTAGAGTTACCGCCATGCTGACTTGTCCTAGGCCTTAAACTCATTCCCTTGGATGTCCTTTCCGCTCCTTCTCTAGATAGACCTTTTGTAAGTGGATCCGACACATTATCCTTTGACTTTACGTAGTCAACACTGATAATTCCACTAGAGAGAATTTCCCTAACGGTATTATGTCTTTGTCGTATGTGATGAGATTTACCGTTGTAAATCATGCTCCCTGCCCTACCTATTGCCGTTTGGCTATCACAGTGTATACATACTGGTACCACTGGCTTGGGCCAATACGGAATATCTTCCAAGAAATTCCTGAGCCATTTTGTTTTTTCACTGGCTTTATCCAATGCGATAAATTCAGATTTCATTGTAGAGCGAGCAATACAAGTCTGTTTGGATGATTTCTAAGAGACTGCTCCTCCACCGATAGTAAATATGTATCCACTTGTGGATTTTACTTCATTTGATCCGATGATCCAATTTGCATCACTATATCCTTCAAGTACTGCAGGGTATTTATTATAATGCAAGACATAGTCTTGAGTGTATTTAAGATACATCAAAACTCTTTTCATTGCCATCCAATGAGTTTTGTTGGGATTACTCGTGTACTGACTCAATTTACTAATAGCGCAAGCTATGTATGGTCGTGTACAATTCATTATATACATTAAACATCTTAATACTCTTGCGTACTCCAATTGTGAGTCACTTTCACCTTCATTATTTCGAAGTACAAAAATCACATCCAATGGAGTCTTGGCAATACCAAATTTCATAAACTTGAATTTATCAAGTACCTTTTCGATGCAATGAGACTGTGACAATGCCAACCCTTGTGGAGTTCTATGGATTCTTATCCCTAAGTTCACATCCGCAACTTTAAGGTCCTTCATATCGAACTTGCTTTCGATTATTCTTTTTGTTGAATTTATGTTTGAAATATCTCTACTGATGATCAACATATCATCCACATATAAACAAACAATGACTTGGTGATTCGGAGTATCTTTAATATAAACACATTTATCACATTCATTTATCTTGAACCCGTTTGCCAATATGGTTTGGTCAAACTTTGCATGCCACTGTTTAGGTGCTTGTTTTAGTCCATAAAATGACAATAAGTTTACACACCTTGTTTTTCTTTCCTGAAACCACAAAACCCTCAGGCTGTTCCATGTATATTTCTTCCTCCAATTCTCCATTTAGGAAAACAGTTTTGACATCCATTTAATGAATTTCAAGGCCATATACCGCAGCCAAGACAATTAACATTCGAATCAATTTTATCCTTGTTACTGGCAAGTATGTATCGAAGTAATCAAGGCCTTCTTTTGTTTGAAGTCTTTTACTATAAGTCTTGCCTTGTATTTGTCAATAATACCATCTGCTTTCATCTTCTTTTGAAGATCCATTTAGAACCTAAAGGTTTATTTCCGGGAGGAAGATCAATCAATTTCCATATGTGGTTGCTTAAGATTGAATCAATCTCACTATCGACTGCCTCTTTTCAAAAGGATGAGTCCGAAGATGTCATCGCTTCCTTAAATGTTTGAGCCTCATTTTCTAAGAGAAATGTTAAAAAATCAGATCCAAACAAAGTAGATGTTCTTTGACGTGTACTACATCTTGGATTTTGTTCATTATATCTCGAGGTCGTTTAGACCCCCCACTAGACTGTTCATGTTTAGTTTTATACGGATAAATATTTTCAAAAAATTCAACATTGTCTGATTCAATTACCGTATTTTCATTAATATCCGGATGTTCAAATTTATGAACTAAAAATTGACATGCTTTACTACTTTTAGCATATCCTATGAACACGCAGTCCACCGTCTTAGATCTTATCTGAACCCTTTTAGGCATATGGATTTGGACCTTTGCTAGATACCCCCACACTTTAAAATATTTCAAGTTGGGTTTCCTTCTTTTCCATTTTTCATAAGGAATTAATTGTGTCTTACTATGGAAAACTCTGTTGAGTATACGATTGGCTGTAAGGATAGCCTATCCCCATAAATTTTTTGGTAAATCAGAACTTATAAGTAAAGCATTCATAATTTCTTTCAAAGTTTGATTTTTATTTTCCACAATTCCATTAGATTGAGGTGAATATGGGGCCATAGTTTGATGGACGATTCCATTCTCTACACATATTTCGGCAAAGAGAGATTCATATTCTCCGCCCCTATCACTTCTTATCAGTTTTATTTAACTGATTTTCAACTTCTGTTTTATATTGCATAAACGCATCTATTGCTTCATCCTTACTATTTAGTAAATAGACATAACAATATCTAGTGCAATCGTCAATAAAAGTTATGAAATACTTTTTCCCACCACGTGATGGTGTTGACTTGATATCATAAATGTCAGTGTGTACTAAGTCTAAGGGATTGGAATTTCTTTCAACAGACTTATAAGGATGCTTTGCATACTTTGATTCCACATATGTTTGACACTTTGATTTATTGCACTCAAAGTTCGGCAAGACTTCTAAGTTAATCAGTTTTTGTAGCGTTTTGTAATTAACATGGCCTAAACGTTCATGCCATAAATCATAAGACTCAAGCAAATAAGAAGAATTTGAACTTTTATTGATTTCAACATTCATTACATTCATCTTATAAAGGCCCTCAGTTAGATAGCCTTTTCGTACATACACTTCTCCCTTGCTAATTACAATTTTTTCAGAAACGATTACACATTTGAATCCGTTCTTGTCTAGAAGAGAAATAGAAATTAAATTCCTACGTAACACAGGAACATACAAGACATTCTTAAGTGTCAAGACCTTTTCTGAAGTCATTTTCAAGTATATTTTTCCTGTTCGTTCTACCTTAGCAGTGGCGGAGTTAGCCATGTAGATCATTTCTTCTACTTGAGTTGGAGCGAATGACGAAAATAACTCTTTGTTGGCACACACATGACGGGTGGCATCAGAATCCATCCACCACTCACGAGGATTCCCCACCAAGTTGCATTCTGAAAATATAGCACACAGATCATCACATTCTTTATTGGATTCAATTATATTTGCTTGATCATTTTTCTTGCCTTTCTTCGGAGCACGACAATCCGTGGACTTGTGGCCAATCTTGCCACAATTGAAGCTCTTCTTGGGTTGATTGTTTCCTTACTCAACTTTCTTCATTTTCTTAGAATTATTTTGATCATCTTCCACAATATGTGCTCCATTAATTGCAGAATTCCTTTTTGACCTTCTCTCGGCAGCTTTATTATCCTCTTCAATACGCAGTCGGAAAATAAGATATTCAACAGTCATCTCCTTGTGTTTATGCTTCAAGTAGTTTTTGAAGTCTTTCCACATTGGTGGTAACTTCTCAATTATCGTTGTTACTTGAAAAACATGATTCACAATCAAACCTACAAAACAGTTTATGTGAGTATTAAGAACCTTTTCAAGTTGTTCAACTAAGGTATTTTCAAAGATATACCTTCCGCTAGGAGATCGTGGATTATTACTTGCAATTCCTGCACTTGAGAGACAACTGATTTGCTATCTATCATTTTAAAGTCCAGGAATCTTGCAATAAAGAATTTCTTAATTCTTGCATCCTCTGTCTTATATTTTTGTTCTGGTGCCCCCCACAATTCTTTCGATGTCTTAGTTCCACTATAAACATTATAGAAATAGTCTTGGAGGCCACTCAATATATAATTCCTGCAAAGGAAGTCTGAATGTTTCCAAGCCTATACAATTATGAAGCGTTCTTTGTCTGAGGTTCTCTTGGGTACCTCAGGAGCATCCTCACTAGTGAACTTTTGGAGACATAAAGTGGTGAGCTAAAAGAACATCTTTTGTTGCCATCTCTTAAAGTCGATGCCCGCAAACTTTTTGGGCTTCTCCGCAGGTGTCATATGTTGCGAAGCATTTGCGCGGCTTGTCGTAGCAATGCTAGTCGCCACCACAGTCGTAGCATCATCATGCATTTGACTTTCAGTTATCATTTTTCTGTCACCACAAGACAGTATATATAAATACTTATTACAAAATTACAACAACTTTAAATACTTCTTGTTTCTAGTTAACAATGAAGTTTTTATTACTTCCAATTGTCAATCGAGTGATCTTTAACTTGTGATGAAGATTTTATGTCTTCAAATCACTAGTTAAGTTCAAACGGAGAAGAAAGCTTATAGCTTTAATCTCCAAAAGTAAGTAATATAGATTCTGAAACAGTAAAAACTATTCCTTAAGATTGTTATCTTCCTTCTATTCGGGTACTAGAATCTGTATTAATACAACAACAACTTCATAACAAGTTCATGTATGAACTAGAATAGTTTTGAAGTTCTTTAACACCTTCAACACAAAATTATTACTAATCTATCTAAGAAGTGTGTTAGATATCAGAAAATAGATGAAACATAAATTTTAAACCAAGTCCCCCGAGTTCACAGAGTATCCTTAAGGAATAATTTTCCTCACTGTATCTGAGGTTATGAAATTTTTCTCCTAGGATAAAATGACCTTCAATCCAATTATAGTGGCACCTCAAATAATTGGATTCCACGAACACACTAAACGATTTGAGTGATCACACAGAATATTTTTAAGAGAATAAGAGTTTTGTATTCTGAAAATTTCGTATATCAAACCTGTGGATCAAAGCAGGTTTATATAGCTAGAACATGCCTCTTCTGAAAAGTGGCAATGATTCATTTTAGAGGTGTGCCTTTTCTGAAAATTCATGTCCGTTCATCCAAAGACTATGCCTTTCAGAACAGACATATCATTTCACGTGAAACAGTGTGTTATTTCATTGAAGGGTTGCATCCCTTTTAAAACAGCACTTCGTTTTTGCATGCCATTTCAAAACAATGCACCAGTTCAGAAAACAGTGCATCAATTCACTGCATGCATGTATAAATGGAATATCAAACATTGTTTCGGACTGAATTTTCTTAATTCTGTCAAATAAACTTTGTCCAAAAAGATAGATCTCATCGATCGATCCGAAGCTAATGCCAAAGCCGAGCGAACGACGACGACGGCGCGAGAAATCTCTTATTTTTTGCCTCACTTAGCATTTGGAAATATGTTTCATAATATAAACACTTTAAAGCTTCTTTCTCGCACACATGTGGGAGAATTTTAGTAAGCTTTCCTATTTTGTGCACACTTTCCATTTTGGTGTAAACTCAATTTTCTCTTCCACTTAATTCCCTTCATTTTCCATTCAAAACACACACATAGAACCCAACATGTTTTTCTCTGTTCTTGCTTCATCTTCTTTCCCATTTTAAATCTTCTCCTATTTTTAAAAATTTTCCTCTTCTTTTTGAATTTGTTTTGTTCTTAATTTTGAATTTGGTTATGCTTGGATTTGATCTGGTAGAAGAGATGGAGAAGGAAGAAAAAGTACGATGGTAGAAAACCATCGAAAACGTTGCAATCTAGCTCACATATCAATTCAACCATCGAGTTGTTATATCCTTTTTCCTACTTTTTTGTGGTGTTTTTTTAAGGTTCAAATTCTTTAATAGTTTTAAAGAAAATAACTTTAAATTCGTATTAATCGCACCAAAAAATGGTGTTTCACCAGGTCTTTTTTTGATCAAATTCGATCTTTCTGTCTAATGAATCCTTCGATAACCATAATAGAAATCGTTACCAAGCAATTTTTATAATTCTTTCTACTTTGACTGATGAACTTTGATTAATTGATACTTTTTTGGTGAAAATAACGATATGAGATTTTAACTTTTGAGTTTAATGTTGAGGAAGTAAAGAATTGGGGAAGACAGTGAAAGGATCTTATTTCTTAAAAAATATATTTTCATGTTTGGCTTTATTATTTTGTTGACGTGTCACTTTTTAATTGATCTTATAAATCAATTTTTTTTTGGCTTCACATGCATCTGAAGTGTGTATTACACTTAGGGGTCGTTTGGTAGAGTGTATAAAATCAATGCAAAATGTAGTATATTAATAATGTTTGCATTAATAATGCTTGTATTAGTTATGCTTGTATTGGTTATACATGTATTATTTCTTATATATTATTTGGTTTGATGTATAAGAAATAATATATCTTACATAATTTCTATAAAAGAAATGTTTGTTTACAAAAATATCCTTCTTTGATTTTGTACACTTTTTTGCAATAATTTTTTTTGACATCTCAAATATAATTAGTATTGTTGAACTAGTATATAGAGTTTCGGATTAATTGCAAGACCTTCGTCTTTGCGCATGAAATATTCCGCCAACGGATTAACATAGTGGAAACAAAAATAAAATATAAGATGTAAAATTAAGAAATAGTCTTAATTTGTTTTAATCTTTTTAAAAACTCTCGAAGCAAAGTAAAAATATGTTATAATTATTTAAATCAATTATTCATTGTTGTAGATTAAAATGGTGGGAAAAAAATTGTGAAATGTTTTGAAAAGATTCACTATTGCAAATTAAAATAGCGGAAAAAAGAATGGTGAAATATTTTGAGAGGAAAATTGAGGAGGATTAAGGTCATTTAATAAGTTAATGGATGTATTAAAGACTTTGCATTACTAATACATAGAAAATGGATGGTGTTAGTAATACACATCTTAATACACAATAGAGTGTATAACTAATGCATTGACTAAAAATTGTACCAAATAAAATATTCATAATACACATTAATTAATACTTACATTATTTTTGTCAATACACTCTATCAAATGACCCCTTATGATATTATGTCAATAAAACGTGTTCAATAGCTATAAGTTTTGAACAGTTGTGTTCAATAAGTACAAGGGTAAGTTGAAAGTGTTCTAAAATATCAAAACAAATTTAGGAATCGGTCAATAATTTAAGCCTAATAAAAAAGACCACATAATTATGGATATCAGTAACTCAGTGGACCACATAATTTGGATCTTTGAATGATTCAAGTTGGCCCTAAATCGAATTATCAAACTCTGTTTTTTCCCGTCTCCCAAACCTTTAAGTAGGCCTTAAATTTGGATCTTTGGACGAAGCCACGAACTTTACTTCCAAAAATTAAGAATAAATTCCTACTTTTGTCTTAAGTAGGCTGCCCTCGTCAGCAGTCCCTGCATCCTTACATTTATCTGCACTCATTCCTCTCACGCGCTACCATTATGATTTATCAGCAAGATTTTCTCTGCTGAAACCAATCGCACACCTTCTAACTTCAAAAAAGATCCAATATAGCAAAAATCCTCCTGTGAGAAAATCTTGATTCTAATAGAAAGTGTTCACCTGTCCTTTATTAGAACTGTAATAAATGTTAAGTTTATACTCATTTTTGTTTGATGACATCTTTCACCCATAAAAGTTCTCTGTACATTCTAAGTAGAACAGAATAAACGTAAACAACAATATAAGAAAATTCACATTTCAAAGTAAAGGGACTACCAGTTCAGAAGACAATAATAGCATCAACTTTGTCACTTACAAAAAGGAAAAGTATCTGGACATAATTTGGTTCGATCCCACGATTATTAGCAAATAATTTAAAATAGGGAATCGCAGCACACTTAAGAGCTGACACCAATTTAAATAAACTACTACTTAAGTATCTAAAACTGATGTACAAGATGAACACCATGTTTCAAATATATCAATATCGATCAATCTTCAAGAAGATCCAACAAAGGACGAAAATACCTTCTTGACATTCTTCTTGACTGGATAATTGACTCGAAAACACTTAGAATTACCCATTCCACAGCCAAAACAGAGTGTAGAAGTTGGTGAAGAAGGGATCTGCAGCTTCTCGTGATCATACTCCTCAATTTCTGATCGTGAACGGTAGTTTCTTGGGTTGGAATTATTACAAGAGTTTTGGACGGAAGACATTGAGAAGGACGACGAACAAGATGACGAAACAGAAGAGGACGTGAGTACTGAGGGTGAAAATGTAATTCTCTTGGAGGAAATCTTAGGGAAAATAGAGAGGAAAAAATTGGATTTTGATTGTTTTTGCAAAGATTTCAAGTGCGCATTAGTTTGATAAGAAGGCGGAGGAGTAAGTGGAGGAAGAGAAGTATCTGAAAATTTGTGTTTAGGAGTACCTGGTTGAGATTCCCAAACAAATGGAATTGAACCAGAGGATCCTCCACAATAGTAATACCTGAATGAAGACTCACCTTTTCCAGTGCTTTCCTTAGACAAAAGCCTTGAGAAGAACTTGTCATCTTGTTTGATTAGTAGAAAATCTGCAGGATGGTGATGAGATCTGTTATCACCACTCACCATTTTCTTTTAGATCTCCCTGTTTTTGCACTTCACTTCAAGATCTAAATAGGATGAAGTAGAGGGCAAGGAAAATAAAGATTTGAAGCTAAGATCTCAGTCTTGGATTTGAATAGTTATTTATTTATTTATTTTGTATGTATATTCCAATCTGGTCTATATAATTGAGGGGCCTTAAAATGGGTGATGAATTAAATGTATAGTTAATGTTAACTGACATTAAAGGAGACCATGCAGACAAATGTGGAGTATATTGATTTCTAGGAATTTGTCTTCAGTAGGATTATTATTGACTTGAACTATTGACCACACTTCTATAATACAAGAAAAAGATTTATTTAACTCCAACGAATGTGAGGTCATTAGTTTATTAAAGTTTTTGAGGTCATTTAAGAAAGGCATGTGTGTTTGTTAGTGTGATATGATACTTTTGAGTAAAATAAGATTTAATGCAGTTGGGCGGTAGTTACAACAAGTAAACCATTTTATTATTGTTTTTCTAAAAAAAAAATAAAAACTTTTTTCATACCCCATTAAAATTTTCTAGGCCATTTGATTAGAGAGATGATCTTGAACTTCCGATCTGATCTTCATCAAAATTGAATTAAGAAGAAATAAATTCGGTACAGATGGGGTGGAAGATGGATCTAATAAATGAAGATGGTCCATGACTATTTAAGATGAAGTTTCCATGGTTGTTGATGAGAAGATAAAAGTTTGCATCATTTGGTTAATGTGACTTTCATATTTAATTATTCTCCAATTATAAATTTCGAAATGCAACTAATTGACGATTGTTTTTTTTGAAAAAACAAATATACGAATTGGACGTATACCTAACAGTGTAATAATATAAGTTTTATATTTATCCCTAACAGTGTATTATTTATTTTCTTTTACTATCAAATCACCTAAGGATAACTACCATTACTTTTCCAAAACAGTTGGATCTTTTCCACAACAGTTGGATATTTATCTGCTAAATGTTAGGTATCTCGACTCCTAGATCGCCATCAAAACAATGTATAAAAATCCTAGAAGTTCAAAGGGTAAAGAAATGGAAAACTTTCATTGAAATGAAATGAAATGAAAATAACTGCTATCTCCTTTCTAAAAGGGTCCACATACATTTATATATTAAAATAATAAAAATGTGGTTACTAGAAAATAAAATGTAATTGGTATTATGTTGTTGGGCCCGGATCAGGCTTCAGGTTGGGCTTGTCACTTAAGCCTATGTCAATATTGATAACGCTCAAATTACACTCTTGAATGGGTGTAACCGATCGCTGTCAATATAATAATCCAACTTTGATTGAGATCGAATCCATAAGAAGTGAAAGCATGGAATTCAAAACTCAAGAGTATTAATAGTCTACTAAAAGATGACCCGTAGTGTGAATAAAGCAAGCATAAATGTAAAATGGGGGATTTAGTTTGAATGTATTTATAAATGACAACTACTTCAATTTTAGTGCACTAACTTCACGTTGAAAAATGCTAAGAGTAAATTCAATTGAGAATAAGCCTTGGGGTTATGCAATTATAGGTGTGGAATCATGCATGGGTACTTGACCATTTATTCAACTTTTAGCTATAGGCTAGATGTCAATGTATTGGCGTCAATCTTTCCATTACAACACCAAATTTCACAATTTTTTCGAACACCTCACAAGTGTGATAATTTTCCACATCTATTGCCTTAATTGACATCCTTATGTCTAATAGATATCATTAAATGAAATGAATCAAGTTATTGGTTGCATTTATTCCTCACTCATGTCCCTTCTTTCAAAAACGACATGGGTTCTAGGGTGGTTGGAGTTTGCAACCCCCAACTCTTAGTTAATTCATGAAATAAATGCAACACCCATCACAACTAACTAATTAGAAAAATAATTAGCTAAACCCATGCACTACCACTACCTACGCAAGCATAACCCTAAGATTGAAAATTAGTTACTCATAGATAAAAGGGATAAGAATATACCAAAGTTATCATTAACTTCATCCATGAGAAATAGAGACAATGTAGTTCCATACTTGGGGTTTCAATAATTCTTCAATGAAAAATCACTAACATATATTTTTCATTCAAGCTTAGTACAAAATTCTCAAAAGATGAAAATATAGATGCTAAAAGAAAAGAGAGAATTTAAAAAGCTAAAAGAGAGGCTATCTTCAAAAGATGAAAATTGGGTCTTGAAAAAGGAGCTAAAACCCTCTTTTTAAACTCCACTCGACATTTGATGAAAATTATAAAACTACCACCTTATTCTTGATCTGCTTCAGCGGATTCAAAGCGGATAGGGAGCAGATAGAGAGCAGATGACTAGCAGCTCCAAAGCAGATGCAAAGCGAATGCAAAACAGATGACTCTTTTCCTTCATATTTGGCTTCTTGATGACTTGAATGACTTTCCCATCTTCCCTTTTTACTTTCACCTACATGAATGAGCATTAAGTGAGAGAGAACCATCAAATCAATGAAAAAGCATGATAATTTAGGCTTAAAAGGTGCTAGCAAGTCGTCAAATTAACGACTTATCAATCCCCCAAACTGAAACTATTGCTTGTCCTCAAGCAACCAAGAGTAAGTTAATGAGATATGGTATTTAACTCAAATCTACCCAGAAGAAATCAATACTAAAGGAATAAGCTAAAAAGCTCTACAAATGCTTTCCAAACATGTCATGGCAACAAGTAAATAAAATTTTTTCAATAAGCACATATTTATGTAGCAAGGATGCAAGTTTGTATCAAATGGACTTTTCAAATCACAAAACATCTTAAGATAAGACACAAAATCATCAAAGTTTGTCTCAATCTTCACAATGAAACTTATTTCACTGATTTACCCCAAATCGATAGTAAAACATCACCCTCTACCCAAAAGTACCTATGCCGCTCACATGCAAGAGTTAGCTCCACACACCAAAGATATTTCAATTCTTAAGGGAGCTCAAATAAAGAAAGAATTCACACTCACTCTCACAAAGAAATTCGAGTACATCGAATAGAACCATAGGCTTGCCCTTTGAGTTTTTCGCCACTAATATAGACTAACTTAGTTTGGAATCACCAAGGCCTTGCAGGTCAAAATGAAGGTTTAAGATGCGGAAAGAAATATATATGGATCAAGTGACTAAAAAACCTCCTTCAATATAGTCATTCAATCCTTTCTACCCTTAAAATTTTCAAACCACCCACCTTATTCTTTTTCAAATTATTTTTCATATTTTCTTAACTTTTTGTTTAGCATTTACAAAATCAAAGCCACCATTTCTTTCTTTTACTTCTTTGACTTTTTCAAGAGATTTTCTACCTATAAGCCTTTCTTAGCCCCTCACTCATTCAATTTTTTTTTCAAGTTCTATGGGCTAGGCTATTCAATTTTATCATCAAGCACATCTCTTGTCTTTTAAGCACATGTATTGACAACCTTACATACACCTTTCTTATCTTTTCTTTGATCATCTTCTCCCAAATACACAACCCCCCAAACTTAGGCTTTTGCCTATAATTCGTTGTCTAGAATCATGCAACGCCTCAAAGAAGGTTAAGTACCAAAAGAGAGGTTTTCAAAAAGGTTTAGGTATTTTAGCATGGTTATCAGTACAATAAGAAAGAAAGAAGGGCAACAAAGTTTAAATGGGTTAACTAGGGAACAATGTTAAGGTGAGAATTTGGCTATGTGATGGGTCAAAAAGGGCCTCGGGTCATCCTTCAAACCAAGATTGTCTAGAATTTTGCTTTAAATACACTCGGGGCAAGTTCTAGACTACACAAATGCAAAAGAATTTTTTAAAAATCTCACCACTCATAGCATCGTACTCATAGAGCAAAAAGTTAGTCTCCCAATCAATTTGAGCAATTTGAGCTTCATAAGTTACTCCGAGTCAACGATTCATCCTTGTAAAGAGAGAGCCAAAAATTGAGTTTAATGGTCTCACTCAAAAGAAAACTCAAGACATCCTTGATCTTACAACTATATTTTTGGTTTTTCTCAAAAATATTTTATTCCTTGCCAATGACATTTTGAAAGTATTTTTGAATTTTTGCTTCTTCCTAGTTAACCAAAACAACTAGATACTTTACCTAAGGATGTCGCCTTGTCACCCCTCATGGGTGAATTATCACTCGGTTTGACAAAGAAATTAAACTAAAGTAAAAATAAAAGATCAAAAGAGAGAGAAAATAAAAATTTGCTCCTTAGGAAAGAATCGAGTTTTGAAGAAAACCCTTGAAGTTTATTAGACATGTATATACAAAAGGCAACAAGAGTAGTGCGCATAATTGGATACCACATTTAAATTGAGCACAGGCGACAAGAGTAGTGAGCATAATTGGATACCACATTTAAATTGAACGCATGACACAAATTCCACAAAAAAACGATAATATTTGACATTATTATCAAAATGCCCAACAAAGGCCCATCCAAAGCAATGCCAATAATTAAAGAAAAAACACGCCCCACAAGGGCTAAAGTACACAAAAATTAAAGTAATAAAATAGAATATGTCTCCACAATTTATCAAACTACATGCCATAAAATGAGACAGTAGGTACCGACCATCAAATGAATCATAAAAATACCCCACCCCCACTAAAAATATTGCATTGTCCCCAATGCAGAAATAAGAGAGAGTAAAGGAGGGTAAAGACTCCTTGTGGAGCATTAGGCGCTCGGGTCCATGTCGGTGAATAATCGTACTGTCTTAATAGGATCCTCATCAGACTGAGCTCCTCTCATCGAGTCTGCTATGAAGGGTGACTCATCATCCCTGGATAATTTCTCATGACGAGTTTTTCCTTGGAGATGTACCTATGAAAAAGAAACAAAACAAAACCAAAATAAAAGACAAAAGGTAAAACATGTTTTTGGAATTTTATAAGTTAAGAAAGAAAATAAAGATAAGAAAAGAAAATAGGATGCAAGGTAATTCATCACTAGAGTCCATGGGTTTCATTTATTACAACACTTAATCATTTAGGCATGACACTGTCTCACATTCTTCACATTTCTCAAAACTAGCTCATAGGACATCCATAACCTCCAATAGAAACAAGAATGACCAATACCCTTAAGAATGATGTCAATCCAATCTATCATAGGGCAAGACAAACATTCATGTTTTCCCGGTTAGACATAGTGACCAACAAGAACCATGGATGTCATATTTCTCAACAAACTCCCTCAATCAATGACTACCAACTATTTCATTATTAGGTTCAATTGGACTCAAAACAATGCATAAACAAGGACCACATTATGCCCTAAGGAGAATCACATTGACCATTTCAAGTATACAAGGCATTCCTCTCTTATTGTCATTTCAATAAACATATAGTGAGTATGCCAACCAAGAACATGGAGAAAGAGAACAAGAGCACAAGAGAACAAGCTCATCTCACCAAATCATCTCCAAACATATTCAAGGTGTTCATACTATAGTACTTGAGTCACCCAAAATAAGCAAGAAAGGCTTAATGTACGTTTTGTCAAACACATGATGCACTAACTTAATTTAAAAGAGCATCATTAATTAAGCAAGTGAAACAAGGCACCCATGCCAACATAATTATTCCAACAAGTGATAATCATCCCAATAAGCTCACAAAACCCAAATTCAAGTGATCAATCATAATGAGGTATAAAACACAATGTTCATTTTTAAGAGAATTTAAAAATAAAATCACAAAAGAGCATACCTTTCTTGATGTAAGAGAGGGGAAAAAGTGAAGTACAAGTCCAAAGGAATGATCTCACTTTTTGTTAGTTCAATTGTTGGTAAAGAAGGAGAGTATGATGAGTGTGAGAGAAAAGAAACGTTAGAATAGAGTTGCAATGAAATAAAATGAGGTGCTCGACTATTTTTGGCTCCCTTTTAATTGTTTAAAATAATTTTGGGCTAACCGGGTCAGGTCAGCCCCATAAAATCCAACCCATTTTTTACAACTTACAACTTATTTAAAATGACCTGCGCGCCAAATGCATTGAATTTGCGACTGGACTGTTGAAGCAGTTCCAGCGCATACCTGGACAGTTTGTAGCAGCTCCTAAGCGTCATTTTTAACCAGCCTGCGTCCCACATGCGATGGACCTGCTGCTGGACTGCGTAAGCAGTTCCAACGCAAGTCATAACAGTATGTAATAGCTTGCTCTGCGTCTAACAAGCACCCGGCCTACGCCTGGACTGCTGTAGCAAGTCCAGCGCAGGTCCAGGCAGTAACCTTCAGTTTTGTTGCCTGAAATTAAGCCTCTTCTGTGTCCCTTTTGTGCCTGGACTTCTTGAGCAGTTCGCGCATCTCACGACAGAATACGCAACTTTACCTGCATCCCAATTATGACTGACCTGCGCCTGGACTTCTTGAGCATGTCCAGCGTAGGTCGAGGTAGAATAGCTGCTGCACCTTGGTTTAAAACATAAACAATCTGCATTCCAGTTCGGGGCTCACTTTTGAGCCCCCGAATCTAGTTTCTCGCACCCCAATCTTGTAATATTACCTGCATCAATCAAAATTAAGCTAAAATTAATATAAGAAACATAAGAAAACATAAAAAATAAATCTTAGATTGCCTCTCAAGAAGCGCCGTAGTTATAGTGGTGGCACGACATCACTTGGTCATCATTTTGATTCTTTGAAGCGAAGTGACTCAACCTTAGTCTCTCCGAGTCCACCCACATAACAGTGTTTCAATTGTTGGCCATTCACCACAAATTTCTTCTTCTCATGATCTTCCAACTCAATAGCTCTACTCAGGTAAACATTTAAGATCACAAACAGGACTGACCACTTCTATCTAAGCTTTCCCGTGAAGAGTTTCAATCTTGAATTGAAGAAGAGGACACCATTACCCACAGGAAACTCTCACTTTCTGATTCTGGGTATTACTGTGTGAAATTACAGTAATTCAAATTACAGGGAGCTTCTTTTATCTCCAACACTTTAGAACTTAGCTCTGTATTACTGTGTGAAATGTTGTCCAACAATGGTATAACCACACCTGTCAAGTATGGTTCTACCTAGATATTATGTCAAAGTGAAGATCTTCCTGGATGTTCTTATTGTGAGCATAAGAGTGTCCATAGTGCTTAATTCAATACTCATGGCAAATGATTGCTACAAGAAACCTGAAGTAGACTCTATACTACTTATACTTTCCTATGCCATTAAATAACTTACTCGGTTGGCGTAACATCTATTATTTATAAAAGCACAAAGTCGAATATTCCTCTTTTCCAATCAGCAAGCTGAGCATTGACAGGGAAAATTGGTCGTACCTCATTCCATACCCAACTTTTGACATCTCTTGACTCTTAGTACCTTTGTTCGTCAAACTTTGGTTGAAAGATCTTCTTCCCATCAATCTCCAATTTCTCAACCTTTACAACATAGTGAAGATCTCAATTATTGTGAATTCTATTTGATAATGTTTTACAGAAGTAAAGCAAGTAAACACACTTTCTCTATTGCAACCAAGCAACAGTATCTAGAAGCAAAAGATGCTTCTCCTGATGTATTGTTAATGGCTATAGGATCCAGCAAAAAGTGCACAAAGAACTACTTCTTAAAAAGAGACTGCAAAAATGAGCAGGAGAAACTAACTGTGGTTAAGGTAGAATGTTTTGATAGTCACTACTCATAAAAAAAGACAATATTTGTGAGGATATTCGATTTATTTGATACTCTTCTCAAATTTCCAATAATATCTATTTCACATATTGCACCAATAACTCTCTCATGCAAAGATAATTGCATGGATCTAACATAGGTGGGATCCAAGCACATTGTGCAGGTGATCAAATAGTAAGAAAATTGTTTGTAAAGTAATTATTAAAACAGAAAGATCACAACTGTTTTTTCTTCTAATTATTATCTAGATATATAGTTACGCGGCTAGTAGAAATGAGCTATTCGGTTATATACACAAATTAATTTGAGGGTTATAGAATGTTAAGTTGGAAATTACTAAGTCATTATCCTTAGCTTCTTCATCGATTAGATCATCACAAATGAAGATGAAAAAATTTATATGTTGTACCTGTTGTGACAGTGCCAAGTATCTTGCTTTATACAAATGTAGTATCTTTTTCTCTGAATGGACTAATACCTGCATGCATAACAAAGGTCTTTAGCTTTAGCTTGCAAACAACCTCAAACTTTACCCAAAAAATGCAAAATCTGAGTACACTCTCAATTTTACTTGAAGAAAATGATAAGCTCAGTAAACGGAGAAACACCCAAAAAAATGAAAGGACAAGAAGCGAGAAAAGGAAACAATGAAGTACGTAGGTTCACCTGGTCAATAGGGAAAGGAAGAAGTAGAAGCTCTGAGGAGGAATCACAAGTGAAAAAACGTCACCGTTTTCTATCCAACTGACAATTTTTGTAAGTAGAATGACAATAAGAGATGCTAAAGGTGAAGGGCAACAATTGTCTTTTACTTGTGCCAAGCGAGGGTTCAAATATTGATGACTGAGGAATAGATAAGCTGACATATATTATGACTATCTCTCCATTTCACTCTCTTCAAAATTAAGCATCAAGAACCGTTATACCTTGAGTCGAACTTATCAAAGTTGCCCATGGTGTAACTCTTCCATACAACATCTATTGTCGCTGTCAGTCAAGTCTAGATTTAATTTCCTAGCAAGTACTTATAGCATCATGTGTTTCAGTTGAGCTATTTGGAAACCATTTAATCCAAGTTACGCTAGTTGAACACGCAACTTAAACTTAATG
Organism: Capsicum annuum; assembly: GCF_002878395.1. Taxonomy (NCBI): domain Eukaryota; kingdom Viridiplantae; phylum Streptophyta; class Magnoliopsida; order Solanales; family Solanaceae; genus Capsicum; species Capsicum annuum. The sequence goes on from NC_061117.1 coordinate 33,354,504, forward strand.
TTTTCCTTGGCACCAACCTGCTGTCAAGCCCCATTTCGAACTGGTCGAAACAGCACATGACGTACGGTGGCATCTTTCCTGACTTTTGGGTTAAGAATTATTTTCTAGAGTCGCCACCTAACTTTTCAAGAAAATTAGGAAAAACTATTTTTTATGTGTAAAAACTCTATTTTAGTTTATCGAAAACATTTTGAGATTCTGAGTAAGGGTTTTGGTTACTCGAGGGGAGTTGTTAGGCACCTTCAGAGCCCATCCGAAGATAGTCCTTATACTTAGTTTAGGAAAATATTAGGAAAAACTTCTAATTCATTATTTGCTTAAGACGGTGACAAGAAAACTTTTATTATT
>NC_061117.1:33357851-33371928 GCF_002878395.1 Capsicum annuum
ACTCGTTCCCTTTTCCAGATCTTGAACCTTATTTCTCTTATTTTTTTTATTTTGCTTTGAAAATTCAGCCTATTTTTGTTAATTTTTGACCTTCTAATTATAGGTGCGGATCCAAATTTCAAAATTTAGATTCAAAACCAATATCTTAATGGAAATCAACGTTGGATAAAGATGACGAAATTAGATTCAAACCTTTGAAAGGGACGATTCATCTCTTGATTTGGGCGAATCACAGGTCTTTAAAGCGGATTTGAAACTTATTTTTATTGTTATATGGATTTGGGACGGATTTTCTGTTCTTGAAAAGATTTATGGGCTGGAGGGGCTGATTTGGGGGGATTCTTGTGCAGGTGTAGTAGCTATACTGCGGTGTCTATGGCTGCTAGCCATTCTCATTTGGTGAGGGTAGTAAGGAGGAATAAAAAGAGAGATGGAGGTTTGGTTTGATTTTTGTGTGTTTTGGGGTAAATGGAGATGGTGACTACACACCTTTTCTTGAAAAGAGATACTCACGCGGATGTTTTTTTAAAAAGAGGGAAAAAGCTGTGTAAAAAAATGTGCATTTGTTGCAACGTTTGACTAATTTTGATCTATTCAATCTCTTAATTGGACGGTTCAAAATAAAGATATAAAGAAATATATATATATATATATATATATATATATATATAGATAGAGAGAGAGAGAGAGAGAGAGAGAGAGATAAATATAAGCCGGTTAAAAATTAATTATTTTTTATCCGTCTAGTCACTTAATCGGATGGTTCGAATTTTAATTTAAAGAGAAGAGAAAAAGAAAATAAATAAATAGATAGTTAAATAAATAAAATAATTGTATATGTGTACATATATATAAAACTGACTGAAAATTTTGGGATCCTTCGGATTTAAAGCAAATCAACGGATCAGATTATATTGTATCTGTTGAGGTGGAATGGCAAAGCGGACATAGGAATTATATTGAGTTTCGGGCTAGTTTTTGGGCTCTTGGCTGAAATTCATAAACTAAGAGTTGGGTTCGGGTGAATTAAAAAATGAAATTGAATTATTGTTAGCCCGAATGCTTTTTTTCTGCTGAATCTAAATTTATCGATGCTTCCTGATAGCCTAAGAATTATTTTTAGTTTAACGTAAATAGATTACAAACATGATTTTTCAAAACGTTCAATTTTAATATCTTTTATGATTTAATATTAACAAAAATATATGCATATACATGTGTGTATAAAAATAAAAATATAATATATAAAAACAAGAATATGAGAAAGTATATGTACATCTTATAAAATATATTTTATGTAATAAGAATATACATATACATATGGTCACAATATCGCCCTGAAATAAAAGATTAGAAAGAATATGAATGTGATCGTCAAAAGATATTTTACTTTATGTGTGCGATTTTGATTTTAAAATATTTAATTAAAATATTTTATAATATGATAGAAAAATGGATTCCCTTTTATTATTTAAAAAATTATCGAAATAGAGATAAAAATACGAATCTTATGTTTTATTTAATTTTTAAAAATTATTTAGGGCCAAGAAGCATTGAAAAATAAGTTAAAGGAAAAAATGGCGAGCCAAAATTGGGTGTCAACAGTTGCCCCTGAATGATCGAAGATTTGTGTGAAAATCTTTGGGCACTCATATTGACGTAATCAATTTTGTCTCGGAAAAAATAAAATGTTTGAAAGATTATGGCCGAGATCCGATTTTCAAGCCGCCTACATATCTCGGACTTCACGAGAAATCGGGCAATTGATAATTCGAATTGTAGCAAAGTTTGATGATCCTTGAAATTTGCCCTAGTATAGAATAATGGTGTTACTAGGTCCCTTCGAGGAGGATAATAAAGATTTCAGCACGAATGAAAAAGAATACGGGTGCAAGTCCCAAAATTGATTATTTAGAATAGTTGGAGATGAGGAGACGTTGGATAAAATATCTGTTGAGGATTTTGAGAGAGAAGGAGATTGTGGATTTTCAAAAATTGTCCTATGTCGGATTAAGACGGCACTGAGTTATGGCACTAAAAAAAATTAAAAAATGAAAACTTCGAGTCGAGTTGAGTTTCTTCACCAGAATCCTTGACGTAGCTAGGGATGCTTGACATTCCACTAGCTTGCCCCAGTTTGCTCCTAAGAAGGTGATTCCACGTTGTACTGCATGTTCCTACAAAATAGGTAAATGGGGAGAAAAGTGCCTGTTGTTCAAAAAATTATAAATTAAAATTGTAATGTAAAGGGTAGAGTTTAGATATTCAAACTAGTATAGTCTCTGTTTGTGAAGGCCTTCAACTGACGGGGCAATAACTGAAATGTAAATAGTCTCTATCGGCTGTAATGTAAATAGCCTCCATCGGCTGAAATGTAAATAGCCTTCGTCTAGCCTCCATCGGCTGAGCAACTGCTTGAATGTAAATAGACTTCGTCGACTGAAATGTAAATAGCCTCCATCGGCCGAGTAGTTGAGAAGTAAGCGCCATCTCACTGGCGAGCAATGTTTGAAAAGTAAAACCTCCAACGGTGGGACATTTGCCCATAAATAAACTGCCTTGTATTGGTAAGACGACCTTCATTATGAACTAGATGATGGTATTGCTGCTGGAACTTGATATTGCCGTGATAGTGGCTTTCTTGCACGCTTACTATGGTGTGGGCCTCTGATTGGCAGGTTGTGCTCTGTTTGTTGAAATACGATTCTCCGATATGGTGGAGTGTTGCTTTGCTTATGCATATTCTTTGATTGCGGCAGGGCGTCCCCCTTGCTGGTGCACAACTCCTGATATGACGGAGAGTTGTATTTATCATTTGTATCCTCCGATATGGCAGAGAATCGCGTTTCTTTCTTATGTACAGTCTTCAGAATGTGAAACTAAACTTTGTTTGCTTATATACAGTCCTTGAAATGCGGAAGCTCGACTTGTTTGCTTATATATAGTCCTTGGCTTGCAGAATCTTGACTTTGTTAAAATTAGACGACACTCTCCGATTTACGGAGTTTATTGAGAGAAGTAAATAGCTTAATCTTCCTGTGAGGATCCTTTTTTCTTAGTTTTCGACTTGGGTCTTTAGAATGTACCTGCGAAAGAATTTGAATAAAACTCTTAAAGCTTGTGAGGATTAGTATAAATGTATGTAAAGAGAATAAAGTAAAAGAAGAATATTCAGCTCATGTCGTGGAGGTAATCCGCATGATGCTCCTGATCCTATCCCAAAGCTTGACTTGATGTTGTCTTTCAATTCCTGTTTTCCCGCACTCAAAGAAAAATTCTTACTTGGGAGAGGGTGTTGATTTGTGTCGATTTGGGGATCCTAGCTTTGTTTATGGAATTCTCTAACACTCCCTTGGTTTCTCGATCACTCCCAAATCTGGAGTCTTAGTAGGTGGGAAAGTTGGAAAGTATAGTGAAAAATATATATATGTATATATGTTTTCGCAAATATATTATGTAGATATTAAGTATATATAGTATTTTTTTATCGTTTTTAGATTATGACATGTCTCAAAATCCGTTAGCCTCAGCTCATCGTTGTGATTCTAGCAGCTTTATCCTTCTGGTGGAACTCCTCTGACTTTGTTGATGCTATGAAGACTATGGCGGGGAGATCGCTTATATTCTGGGGTTATACTTAGAGCGACGAGGGATTTTCCTAAAGGTAAGAACGAACCTTTCAGGTTGCCTACGTATCCTTAAAAGAAATCAAATCTGTACGTAGTTCAGGGGGTAGAGAAGGAAAAATAAAATGCAGCGACAGAGTCTGATTCAGACTGACTACGTATCCAAGTGGAATCAGGTCATGACATAGTTTAATTATAATGGAAAAAGTAAAAATATGGAGTGCAGTGATCGAGCCTGACTTAGGCTGCCTACATATTTTAAGAATAGGAATCAGGTCATAACATAGTTTGATACAAAAGACAGTAAAATAATGTAATGACCGAGCTTGACTCAGGCTGCCTACGTATCCAAGTGGAGTCAGGTCAGACCGCAGTTCAGTACAATGAAAAGGTAAAAATATGAAGGGGACCAAATCTGAGCCTACATATCCCACCGTGGGAAGTCAGGTCGAGCATAGTTCTAAGTACATGAAAGGATGATATTTTGGGTTTTCTAAGGGAAACCAAACCCTATGTGGGCTGCCTACGTATCTTGCTTTGTGAATTCAGGCTAATATGTAATTCTGTTATATTAAAGAAAAATGTAAAAAGTACAAAGAAACAATTAGTCTTAATGGTTTCAAATGTAGTACTTCTTGATGGCGTCTGAATTGGTCGGCTTCGTGCTTACTATGCCGTCCATTTCTTCTAGAATTACTGTTTCTCCTGAGAGTACTCGGTGGACTATGTAAGGACCTTGCCAATTTGGCACAAATTTCCCTTTGGCTTCATCCTGGTGAGAGAATATCTTCTTCAATACTAATTGTACCGGTGTGAATCGACGAGGCTTGACTTTCTTGTTGAATGACCGATCATCCTATTTTGATAGAGGCGACCATGATAGACTGCATCCAATCTCTTCTCATCAATGAGCATTAACTGCTCGATCCTGCTACGAATCCATTCAGCATCATCTAGACCAATTTCCTGGATGATTCTTAATGAAGGTATTTCAACTTCTGCAGGTATCACTGTTTTCGACCTATAAACCAACATGTAAGGATTTGCCCCAGTAGAAGTTCTGATTGTGGTGTGATATCTAAGTAAAGCATATGGCAACATTTCATGCCATTCCCTATTACCGTCCACTATCTTCCTTAAGATCTTCTTAATATTCTTTTTTGCATCTTCAACCGCTCCATTTATTTATGGTCGATATGCCGTGGAATTTCTATAAGAGATTTTAAATCTTTCACAAATCTCTCTCATTAGGTCGCTATTGAGATTGGCCCTATTATCTGTTATGATTTGACTCTGGAATTCCAAACTGACAAACTAAGTTGTTGCGAATGAAATTTTCTACAACTTTTTTGGTTACAGCCTTATGTGTTGAGGCTTCAACCCATTTCGTGAAGTAGTCGATAGCTAACAAGATAAACCGGTGTCCATTGGACGCAGTAGGCTCTATGGTACAAATAACATCCATGCCCCAAGCGGCAAATGGCCAAGGAGAACCCATCACATTGAGTTCGTTTTGGGGGAACTAGTCTAAAGTCTCCATGAACTTAACATTGGTGACACTTCTGCACATATCGAGTGCTATCCCTCTCCATGGTCATCCAAAAGTATCCAGCTCTCAAAATCTTCTTCGGAAGCATGAAACTATTAATGTGGGGTCCACAAGTTCCTACATGTATCTCCTCAAACAATCTTGTGGCTTTCAAGGCGTCGACGCATCGTAGCAATCCCAAGTTTGGAGTCCTCTTATATAGGATTTATTTATTGAGAAAGAAGTGATTGGCCATTCTTCTTAAAGTCCTCTTTTGCTTGCCAGTAGCGCTTTCTGGATATTCTCCTACTTTGAGAAGCCTCTCGATGTCGTAGTACCACAGCTTTCCATCTGGCTCTTCATCTACATGGAAACAATATACTTGTTAGCCATGTATCTCCATCTCAATGGGATCGATGTAATCTTATCCCGATGCTGAATCATTGAGGATATTGTTGCTAAGGCATCGGCAAACTCATTTTGAATTCGAGGGACATGCTTGAATTAAATCTCCATAAACCTTTTACTCAGCTCCTTGACAAATTGTACATAAGGAAGGATTTTGACATTCTTGGTGGTCCATTCCCCTTGCACCTGATGGATCAACAAATCTGAATCTCCTATCACCAATAACTCTTTGATATCCATTTTTACTGCCATCCTAAGCCCGAGAATGCAAGCCTCATATTTTGCTATGTTATTCATGCAAGGAAACCTAATCTTCGCCGAGATCGGGTAGTGTTGACTTGTTTTGAAACTAGAACTGCTCCAATTTCGACACTTTTAAAGTTCGTTGCTTCATCAAAGAACATTCTCCATCCATCATACCTCTCTGAGATGTCTTCTCCTACAAACAACACTTCTTCATCAGGAAAGTAGGTATTGAGCGGCGCGCAATCTTTATCCACATGATTTTCTGCGAGGTGATCAGCTAAAGCTTGTCCTTTAACGGCCTTTTGTGTCACGTACACAATATCAAACTCGCTCAACAAAATCTGCCATTTTGCTAATTTTCCAGTAGGCATTGGCTTTTGAAAGATGTACTTGAGTGGATCCATCCTTGAAATCAAGTACATGGTATACGCGTACAGTTAGTGCCTTAAATTTTGCATGAACCAAGTCAATGCGCAACAAGTATGCTCCAACAATGTATACCTTGCTTCATACAGTGTGAACTTCTTACTCAGGTAGTAAATGGCTTGCTCTTTCCTCTCTGTATCATCGTGCTGCCCTAACACAGATCCAAAGGCATTATCCAGAACAGATAGATATAGCAGCAAAGGATTTCCCAGTTCTGGTGGAACCAATACTGGTGGGTTAGACAAATACTCCTTGATTTTGTCAAAAGCCTTCTGACATTCTTTAGTCCATATGGTGGCGGAATCCTTCTTCAACAACTTGAATATTGGTTCACAAATTATTGTGGACTGGGCTATGAACCGACTAATGTAATTGAGTCTTCCCAAGAAACTCATTACGTCTTTTTTGGTCTTAGGAGGTGGTAGGTCTTGAATTACCTTTATCTTGGACGGATCCAACTCTATACCTCTCCTACTAACAATGAATACCAATAACGTTCCAGCGGGAACTCCAAAGGCGCATTTATCTCGATTCGACTTTAGGTCGTACCTTCGCAGCCTTTTGAAGAATTTTCATAAGTCATCCAGGTGATCCGAACTCTTTTTGGACTTGATAACAACGTCATCCATATACACCTCAATCTCTTTGTGGATCATATCATGAAAAAGGGTAGTCATGGCCCTCATGTAAGTCACACCGGCATTCTTGAGTCCAAATGGCATTACCATGTAGCAGTACACTCCCCACGAAGTGATGAAGGCTATTTTTTCTACATTATTCTCGTCCATCAAGATTTGATGATATCTCGCAAAACAATCAACAAATGATTATAACTCATGTTTTGCGCAATTATCAATGAGAATGTGAATGTTCGATAGAGGAAAATCATCCTTTGGGCTAGCGTTGTTGAGATCTCAATAATCCAGATATATTCTTATCTTTCTATCCTTCTTCAGTACTGGCATGATGTTGGCCAACAAGGTGGGATAAGTTGCGACCCTCATGACGTTGGCTTCTATTTATTTGGTCACTTTCTGCTTAATTCTCAAACTCAAGTCGGGTTTGAATTTCCTCGTCTTCTGCTTCACGCGTGGACATGTTGGGTTAGTCGGCAGTTTATGCGAGACGATATCAGTGCTCAACCAGGCATGTCATCGTAAGACCAAGCAAATATATTGATGAATTGCTTGAGCAGTCTTATTAATTCATGCTTCCTTTCAGCCTCTAAGTGTATGCTGACTCGTGTTTCCTTTGTTGTTTATTGACGACTTTAATTTTATCTATATTAGGCATTTTCTGACCCTCAAGTTTCTCGATCTCCTGCGGCAGGTTTTCAGGCATCATACTTTCATTGTACTCCTTGTAATCTTTCTCATCGCTCGTACTTTGGTCAATGGATTCGTTACATGTCATAATCATAGAACGAGGATTTTTATTAATATTTGCACTGAAAAGTATAAAAAATCGAGTAAAGTAAATAGATATTGAAAATAGGAAAACAAGCTTTGAAAATAAGGACTTTTATTAATAAAGCACTAGGCTTTGGCAAGAGGCGAGTAGCAAAAAGAGTTTTGGCATGATTCAAGCCTCAATTGATCATGCAAACAGAATAATTTTTAAAAACAACAACAATCCCACACTACCAAGACTCCTGTCGGAATAGGGATGGGCTAATGGTCCAGTTTTGCAAGACTTCTCCAGGTTCAGTATCACGGATAGTAAGTCTTTTGAAATCTACCTCTGGTTCTCTTTCGATCATGGCCACAAATAGATTTACTATTCCTTCTATGACATATTCATCAATTGTATGCCCTAGAGCTGGGACTTGGGCTGGCACGAATACTGTCACTCCAAATCCTTCACTACAGGCTCTTCCAAAAATGGGCTCATATCCAAGACTTGTAGTACCTCTCTGATGCTTCAGCTGGATTGGCTCAACTATACCTTCGGCTCTTGGTCCTAGCCCTGTCTTAGGCTGATACCTATAATTCAACATCTCCGATGCAACCATCTTTTCAATACTCGACATTTTCCCTTCAACTGGTTCTATCTTCTCGTCGGTCCTGGTAGCTTGCATGATCTCCAGAGTATGGAAAGTGGCACCATCTAACTCCTCTGTTATTGGGATTGAATTGACAAAATAAATGGAATGGCTGAGCTCTCCATAGACAATGACTTCTGTGTGACTCCATTCATACTTCACGTACTGATGGAGAGTGTAAGGAACAACTCTCACCATGTGGACCCATGGCCTTCCTAGCAGCATGTTGTAGCTAGACGACACATCCATGAATTGAAATAGTATAGGAAATTCCACTGGTCCTATCTGTAGTGTCAAGTAAATTTCACCGTTGACACTCTTTTGCGACCCATCAAAGGATCTGACCTTCACCCGACTCTCCCTTATATCTTTTATATTCACACCCAAATCCCTTAGAGTGGAGAACAAACAAATATTGCAACCCAAACCACCATCGATCAAGACCCTATTCACAATCTTGTCATGACATCTGACTATAATATGGAGTACTTTATTGTGTGCCGCCCCTTCTGACGGTAATTCTTCATCATGGAAAGAGACCTTATTTGCCTACCAATCACCCGATTGCTGCAGCCAAAGTCTCACTAATGGTATCTTTTGGTATGATGACCCCACATAACACTTCCATCAAAGCGTTCCTATGGGCTTCAGAATTCATTAGCAAATACATGACGGATATGTGGAATGACTTCTTCTTGAGTTGATCTTCGACTGAATAGTCCTTGGGCTGCATCTTTTTCCAAAATTCTACTGCTTTAGTATCTGTGATATTTCTTCTCGAGTTTTGATCTTTCTCGAGAGCTCCATGATTTGGTTCTTCTGGTGCGTAACACCTTCCTGACCTGGTCATCACTTAGGTCGCAACATCGTTATTATTTTGCCCTTGGTTTCAACTCAATAGTCCCACGGGACTGCTTTAGTGTCATAGTCGAACCTTCCAGTGGCTAATGTGGTCGCTATGACTTTCGGCAGGTAAGTCTGAACAGTTATAGGCTCCCTCAACTGAGCTGTACTAAATGGCTGTGATGGGGATGCAATGGCGATTTCTTCTGTGTTCCATGTGGGCACAATAGGTTTTTCCAAACCATACTCTTCCTCTAGAGTAATCATATTGACTTCTTGATTTCCATGAATTTGGAGCTGCGGCGGTGCATTTGATTATACCCCTCCTTATCAGAGACTTAATTTGATTCTTCAAGTTGTAGCAGTCTTCTGTGTCATGTCCTTGGACTCCTGAGTGATAGACGCAACATTTGCTACCGTCAAAGTTTCTAGAGGTCGGATCAGGGGCCTTTCCCTCAATTGGATGCAATAAACCAGCAACCCTCAATCATTCAAACAACTGGACCAATGGTTCTACAATTGGTGTGTAGGTGCGGGCATTTCTAGCTTTAAAGTTTGGGCGTGGTCTAGACGCATAGGCTGGTCTATTTTGGTGAGCTAGAGCTTGGACAGGGGCGTATGGTCTTGGTGAATTTTGGTATGCTAGAGCTCGGGTGGATTATAATGCGGTTGAGTATTGTACACTAGGACATGTGCAACAATTTAAGGGTTGTTAGGGTAATGGTAGGAAGAATTTCTAGGTTGGTAGTATGGTGTGGTGGCTGAGAAATCTTCTCTCTTTTTATTATTACTATTAATGGAACCAGTCTGTATAGCCTTACTTGCAGCTCGCAGTGCAACCATAGATTGGATCTTTCCTGATTTGATGCCTTCTTCTATGAAATCTCCCATTTTAACCAATTCTGCAAACTTTTGGCCCATCATTGACATCATGTTGTCAAAGTAAACACCCTCCTGTGCTTAAATAAAATATTTAGAGAGATTACTTTCATCCAACGGAAGCTGGATCCTAGCAGCCTCGGTCGTCCAACGCCATGCGTACTCTTGAAATGATTCTGATGGATTATTTTGTATGTTAGCCAATGAGAACCTGTCAGGGGCAATCTTAGTATTAAATCTGAAGAGCCTTATGAAGTCCTCAGCTATTTCCCTCCAGTCACGCCACTTACAGGGGTCTTGTCGGGTGTACCAAGTCAAAGTTTCTCCTGTCAAGCTTCGAATGAACAACTTCATCCTCAACTTCTCATTCCTTCTTACACTGAAAAACTTATTGCAGTAAGCCCTCAGATGTGCATGCGGGTCACCCTTTCCGTCAAATATATCAAACTTTGGCGATTTGTATCCCACTGGCATGTCGACGTTTGGATGAATGCATAAGTCGTCGTAGTCCAGGAGTTCGGTCCCTCTGGTGACTTGCATATTTTTGAATATCCTCTTTAAGCTTTTGAGTTGGGCTACCATCGACCCTTCTTCACCTGACTGTATATCCCGTCTTAATCCTGCGTATCGCTCAACCTCATATGAAATCTTGATAGCTGCGGATGTTGCGAAGATAGGAACTTCAGTAGCATATATTAGTGGCACAGGTACTTCACAAGTGACATACGTATCAGGTATGTGCTGCATTTCTGGATGGACCAAAACAGTAAAGTTGTAAGTAGGAAATGGATAACCAGGCGCCGTCCCGACAGTGGGTTGAAAAGTAGGCGGGGCTAGAGCATGTGGTAGATTTGTTGGGTTAGCTGGGGCGACATGGGGTAATCCAACATCTGGACCCTAGAATTGAGTGGGAAATCTGGCCACGGTAAGCTTAGTTACGTCTCGCATTTGACGCAACTCTTTCTTTAACACTTCAATTTTTTGTGCCATATTGGCCATTTGCTTGTCATTTTGAGTGTCTGATAGCTTCTTCGAGCTTTTGGGTTCATCTACGGCTATCATCATATCCTTGTCGTTGTTGGTCATTTTGTTTCTATATCGGAGGTTGTATTGAGATTCTGCCAGTTTTCCAATTGACACAAATCAACTTTCTTTCTTTTCTACGATTTAATAAAATAAAGAAGGAAAAAGAAAAAGGAAACTATGTTAGTTTGGGAGATAATGTAAATGTAACAAGTAAGTAACATATATACACCAAGTTGGCGATATCCAAATGCGTCCTAATATAGAGCCTCTTTTTGCTAGAGGTAGGCCAACGATGCAAGTATGATTAATTGATCCAAAGTTTCAAAACGTAATTAAATTCAAGACAAAGGTATTTTGATTAATGAAAAGGGCAAAGTGTGAAGCCACGGGTTACAAAGAGAAAGTCTCAAACTAAAGATTACATCTTGGTAGGCATATAACAATATCAACAGAGGTCATGCTAGACCCTTTAGGGAAAATAAAAATGAAAGAAAAAAGTACAAATAGGTCATGCAAGATCCTCAGAAATCTATGATAACAAGATGAATCCTAAGGCCAACTGGGGGGATCATCATCATCATCATCGAGGTCATGGTAGTGCCCTGGGTGATACTCTGGGGACCCGTATGACTGCTGCCCCGGTGGTCTTCGTCTGCTCCGCCACTAAAATCTATGGGTCCATACTCTTCTTCTTCAGGGTCCTCCTCCATCTCCTCTGTCAGTTCTCCCTTCTGCACTTCCATCTGGTCCTTCTCTGAATCTTCTCCTGGGTTCTCTTCAGGATCTTCTTCCATTTTCTCCTCAGGTCCATCGTCTACTGCCTGGATGAGGTGATCCACTGATTCTAAAATCACCTGCTCATACATGACGGTGGTCACAGGCCTAAGGTGCAGCAACTGATCCCTAATCTAATCATCTCTATGAACGTTTGCAAGTCCCTGAAGTGCCTCATAAATTGGTCTAGCCAGAATACTTCCCGATCGGTACCATGTGTAGTATTTGGGGGTGCAGTAGGGATTACCACAAATGCCTAAGCTGATGATCTGTCCCCACCCATTGAGTAGGTTACCAAGCCTCTCTATGGGGATTCTTCATTTATAATCTACTTTCGATAACACCATGTTTGACCATAAAGGCACGTTTCGAATTATTCCAAATTGTCATAGAATTCTTAGTGGCGCGTATGACTAGATTCCTTCCAACCCAATCAACTCAAGGAAGTAAGTTTAATGCCTCCTTAGCATTACTCGACCGCTAACCCATGGTAGCCTCCAGTAGATGAGGTTACCGGTGAGATGGGTTAGGAAGATACGCCACTGATCCTCCTTATTCGACATCTCCTACATAGCCACCCTAAGTCTGTGGCTGCGAATCTGGTTAGGACCTGCCTCTCTGACGCCGTCCCTGTGATAAACATGTTCTAATGCCCAAATTTGGAGTATTAGGTTGCAACCTCTGAAAAAGTCATGTCCCCTGGAGCATGCAGATAGAGACCAAAATATCTCTGCTAAATCATCAACACAATAGTGGTTCTGACCGATCCCCTGCACATGAATATAACCGTGGGGAGTAGGTGGATGTTGATTCGGTTCCTTCTCATCGAAAACACCATAATGCTAAGGAAATCCACCATAAAGATAATGGCCCTATGCCTTTCCTAGTCGATCCTAGTAAAGAAGAACTCCTCCCGAAAATGGTCATAACTCTCCCTCTTACCGAACCTCTCAAAGAGACAACCCAGGTTTATCAAACCTGTCTCTGCCATCCTCAAGCCTACACCGACTCTCAGCCCAATCGAGGGCAGAAAACCACTCCCTGAAGCGTTTTGTGGGGCTAAAGGTACCCACCCCGCCAATGGCAAGTTAGCCATTTGGCTGACCTCCTCCAAAGTAGCCGTGATCTCAAAGTCCGTGAACTTGAAGGAAACTATAGTCGGATCCCAAAACTTGACTAGAAATTGAATAAGTTGCTCATCTGCCCTTATCTCTATCAAATTTGTCAAAGATCCCAAATATGCGAACACCTCCTTTCCATGTGCTACTCAGATATTTCCCCACCAATGTCTTAGGACCCGGGGAATGTCAGTCAACATATGGATGTTGGCAAGTTTTTAGTTGATTTTCATCTGTTCAAAGAAAAAAAAAGGTAGGGTAAGTACAATGTCTGAATTTATTACTTTCTTAACGTTTGGATCAATTAATCATTCCACACATATAGCATCGTTAGGTTCATAAAGAACCCATTGACATGAAGGGTGGTTTCCTAACCGTGGGAACGATACCTTGGACCGTTCCGCCTAAGGTTTATGCATATGACCTATTTCTAAAGTAAGATTTTTTCTTAAAAATTTTTGAGAGTGGGACTGAATATTTGTGAGAAGGTACACTAACCTAACTGCACTAACTCTGAAACTAAGGAATCCAAAGAGGTTTCGGAGGAGAGAAATACACCCCTCGATTGTTCAGTGAGTGAATTGTGTACGACCAAGACTCGATAGGAATAGTGCAAATGATAAAGCAGTAACAAGTAGTGTTATACAAACAAATAAGGAACGCAAGTTCGGATTTGGCTTGCGTCCTTTAACAGAAGGCATGATATAAAGACGAGCAAATAAATAATGTAATAAAGTACGAAAATCCTAAACTAAACATATTAAGGTTAAAACCTGAGTTCAGGATCTCCAGCAGAGTCGCCATTCTATCGAGCCTCATTTCGAATCGGTCGAAACAGCACATGACGTACAGTGGCATAGTTCGTGACTCTTGGGTTAAAAATTATTTTCTAAAGTCGCCACCTAACTTTTTAGAAAAATTAAAAAAAATAATTTTTTTTGTGTAAAAACTCTGTTTGTCTATCAAAAATATTTTGAGATTCTGAGTAAGGGTTTTGGTTACTCAAGGGAAAGGTGTTAGACACCTCTCAGAGCCTATCCGAAGATAGTCCTTATAATTAGTTTAGGAAAATATTAGAAAAAACTTCTAATTCATTATTTGCTTAAGACGGTGATAAGAAAACTTTTATTATTCTTTTATTATTATTTAGAAGAAAATTTAA
>NC_061117.1:33374928-33385785 GCF_002878395.1 Capsicum annuum
AGAGCCTCATGTGTGCAATAATGATTGTACTAGTGAATGGTGTGTGCGTATATGAAGGACAGAGCTCCTTTGTTTTCCCTTTCTTTAGATGCACGCAAACTAGATCTAGAGGAGTTTATGAAGGACGGGTCTCAAAATGATTAAAAGAAGATGACATTACCAAGAAAAGATGGTGGTGCAACTATTGAAGTGGCAAAATTTACTATGGTATAGTAGAGCTGGAGATGCGGACGGAGAAAATTAATGTTGTTTGACGATTTAAATAGTAAGTTGTTGTTGCTGGAATATACATACACTCATTATAAGAAGGTAAATTTCTATTACAGTTGACAAAGGTTAAAAAGTTAGCATTTTCTACATTCGATTGTAGACTGAGTTCATCTACGTTCAAATTCTAATTAAAATATTTGTATATATTTTTTATTTTTTTTGTTTCCCAAGGTATTCCCACAGCCGGCAGCCGTGAGACTAATCCCCTCCTCTGTCAATGCACTAAGCGGTAGGAAACTGGCCACAGAATTTGCTCCATTCGCCAGAGGTGGGGATCAAACCCCCGACCTCTTGCTTAAGGGACATGGCGCTGAACCACCATGCCAACTCTAGTGGTTTTTGTATATATTGGATGTATGTAGAATTAATTTTATATATGCATATACATAATACAGTTTTATCTTTTTCATCTTTATAAGTTTATACTAAATCATTTCTAAGTTAATATGTCAAATGTGATAACCATTTGACTAGTAATAATATATGACGTATTGATGGAATGTTTACCTTAGGTGCATTGATAGTTAAATAATTTTTTATCATTTATTATATATAGAAAGTTACTTGGCTTAACTTTCAAATTAATTCCTTTTACTACAAAGTTCTTGTTAACACTACCCCAAGATGCTAGTAATCATTGCATCGCCTAATTATGTTCGATAATAAGTTTTCCCTTTTAGAAAAAAATGTAATCCATATGTATACAAAAATGACAAAGAGAATAGATATAATCCATACGTCTATACAACAGACATTTCACAAGAATTGGTAGTATAAAACTTTGAAGGAAATACAATAGGATAAGATTTTTATTGGAGCATCAAGCATTGCAGGAGGGGTTTTTCAAACCCTGTGGTGAAAATTTTGGATCGGTCATTGATAGCTACTTCACTTCATCTCGGTTTTGATTGCGCTAACCAATTGATCAAAGGCCTCTCCCCATGCGTTCTTTATGTCAACGCTCCATATCTCTGGAGCTGCTTCTTTGATTGTCTCCCACAAGGCATATTTTGTTACCTGAAATTTCCATCATGTATTCTTCTTACATGCCAAATGAATCATATAACAACAACATATTCAGTGTAACCCCATATGAAGTTTGGGAAGCTAGAATTGAGTTCATTAGATGTTATACCTTCCTTGAAAGGTAGAAAGGTAGAGAGGTTATTCTTATAGATCATTGACTTAAAGGAAAACATGTTAGAACAATTCAAAAAAAAAAAATTACGAAAGTGAAAAAATCATGACAAAATACAATAGAAAGCATGTCAAACCACCCTAAGTAGGCGTTTGGCCATGAAATTTTTTTCACTTTTTTCGAAAAATTATTTCACTTTGGTGATCAAAAAAGTGAAAATTAGTGATGTTTGGTCATAAAAATTATTTCACTTTAATGAAAACTGTTTTTGAAAAAGTGAAAACAAGTGTTTTTTTATTTTTTTTCACTTTCACTCCTATCACAAAAAGTTAAAAACAACTCCAATCTATATTTATGGTCAACTCTAACTTCAACTCCAACTCCAACTCCAGAAAATTATTGTTTTCATGATCAAATGAGGCAAAAAAAATAATAACTATAACAAAATAACATGACAATCAAAGCACAAAAAACATCAGATAGTAATAGACATCAACGGACAACAAACTACAAATAATACAATAGACAGGCGTAAAAAGACAAATAAGATAACACTTTACTGCCTGCTAACCTTTCATTTTAATCCATATCCTTTTTTATATATATAAGGACTCTAGATCTTTTATACATTTCATTTCCAATACTAGTCCAAAGGATCGTATAAACTCTTCATCAATTAAAAATAATAATATATCTGATATAATTTGACAAGTGAAATTTAGAATCATTATTATAAAAAATAATAAATTTGGTATGCCAAAGTAATATATTTCAAATATACTAAGAAATTTTATATATACCTCGAAGTGCTCATCAACCACACCATATTTCAAATGCGTCGCACTTAACTTTTGAGAGTGGAATCCCTCACCACAACCTTTCCGGCTTTCCTAAGTTGAACCGCCGCTTCACAAGTCTGCCATAAAACAAACAAATTAATAAAGAGAAAAAAAAAAAAAATTGTCACTATGGACCAATAGTAGTATATGTTACGAAAGGTGAAAGAAATTTTTTATATTCTTTTAGCGTATTTTGGTTTGGTATAACAAGCTAAGTAATATGCTTTCAGGTTATTAGTATTTTATTTTTATAAAAGATACTCCTTCAATTTCTATTTGTTTGCCATAGTTTAACCAGATTTAGAGTTTATGAATAGATGATCCAATGCTGTTGACTGATTTGGTCTACAAAATAGTCAACTAATGTATTGATTTTGTATATCTAAATATAAGACATATACTTTAAACATATTTTATACATTCATATACATATGAGATACACACTATTAATATTTAGGTTTTGTTTATTTGAACTAGCGTCAGTAATTAAGTTTGGCCGACTGGCCAAAAATGAAAGAAACTTGTTCTAAGAAAGAAAGAAAAATTTTAAATTTTGTGATTTTAAATTAAATAGGCGTTTGGCCATAAATTTTTTAAATTCTTTTTGTAAAATTATTTCACTATAGTGAAAAAATAAAAATAAGAAAATTTTTCTCAGAAAATTTCAAAAACTACTTCAATTTTTATTCTTCGTCAACTCCAACTCCAAAAACTTTATATAATATAATGTATCAAAATTTATTTCAATCTTCTGATCTAAAAGCATGTCAAATGGAGTGGAGAGGGTAGATGGGTTGAGAAGATGACTAAAACGTTCTTTGAATTTTGTGATTTTAAACTTTATCATATATGATATTTGAATTATAGGAACGCCCTAGTAGTGAAAGAAAAAAAAGAATAAATAATGGCATTGTACATACCAGGTATTTGAATTATTGGAACACCCTAGTAATGAAAGAAAGAAAGACTAAATAATGGCATTGTACATACCATGACAAGGACAGATTTAGCATGGATCTTGAGTTTAGGATTTTGGTCCAAGGGCACATCTGAATCTTTGAGGAAGGAAAACATTTTTTTAACTCTATGAATGAAAACTAGGGGCTTGCCTATATCGCTATTGGAGGCTAAACGTGGTAATTTTTGGTTGCTTTTGTGAGTTGTAGTGAGCCGTGCCGTAAATAACTACTTCTTTTCCTTAATGTATCTGACATAGTTTGAATTTTGAGTGTTAAATTATCTAATTTTAATTTTTAATTTGAACATAAAATATTTTTAACTAAATTTATATATTTAAAAATTATGTAAAAAGTATTATAAGTCATATAATTAATAATTTAAAATAATTAAAATATATATGAAAAAATTTCGTTTAAAAATAAATTTATTTGAATCTCAAAATGTAAAAGGTGTCACATAAATTGACAAAAAGAAAGTACTATTTAAAAAAAAATAGTACTCTAGATCTTTTCGTTCCAATTTAAGGGATAATTTGATATAAGAGATAAGAGATGATAATTTTAGGAGGAAATAGAGAAGTATTTTATTCTACTTTTGGTACATTAGGGATATTATAATCCTGAGATTATTTATCCTACCATTTTTATAATAATAGGATAACTTACTTTGTATATATTACTCTTAGGAGTCGTTTGGTACAGTGTATTGGTAAAAATAATGCGTGTATTAATTAATGTACATTATGAATACCTTGTGTGGTACAATTTTTAGTTAATGTATAACTAATGCAACATTCTATTGTGTATTAAGGTGTGTATTACTAATACCACCCATTTGAATTTGTGGGAGAACTATCTTTCAGACAGGGGGGAGCTCGAAAATGTAACTCTATGTATTAGTAATGCAAAATCTTTAATACATGCATTAACTTATTAAATGACCTTAATACCCCTTAATTTCTTTCTCAAAATATTTCACCATTTTTTCCTGCCATTTTAATTTACAAAAGTGAATCTTTTCAAAATATTTCACAATTTTTTTTCCACCATTTTAATCTACAACAATGAATAATTGATTTAAATAATTGTAATATATTTTTGCTTTCCTTCGAGAGTCTTTAAAAAGATTGAAAAAAAATGGAGACTATTTCTTAATTTTACATCTTATATTTTATATTTGTTTTGACTATGTTAATCCGTTAGCATAATATTTCATGTGCAAAGACGAAAGTCTTGCAATTAATCTGAAACCTCTATGTACTAGTTCAACAATACTAATAATATTTGAGATGGCAAAAAAATTTTGTTGCAAAAAAGTGTACAAAATCAAAGAAGGGTATTTTTGTAAACAAACATTTCTTTTATAGAAATTATATAAGATGTATTATTTCTTATACATCAAACCAAACAATGTATAAGAAATAATACATGCATAACTAATACAAGCATAAGTAATACAAGCATTGCTAATGCAAGCATTACTAATACACTATATTTTGCATTAATCTTATACACTCTATCAAACGACCCCTTATAATTTCTACTATACAGAAGAGTTACTATACAGAAAGTCACCAAAGGAGCGACCAAGGGTAAAATAGTCCATCACCCAATAAAAGATCTTCCGTTGTTACTGTTTATCCTTGTTCTTATTATTATCTGTTTCTCGATCTTTCCTAATCTCTTTTGTTCTTTCCTTTTTTTTCGAATTTAAATTCAACACTGGAGTTTCACCTCACAATACTTAACAACTCTAAATTTAAACTGCAATTTATATGTACGTGTATATTTAGAATTTCTTGAGAAAGTAGGGTAGTTGAACTGATGATAATGGATATTCAGATATTATCTGTTTGGATCATTGGCATGAGTTGATCTTTTTTGTCGCGGGGTGGTGATCCACTGAATTTTAATTAGGAAATGCTACTTTAGTTAGTTGGTGGGAGTGGATGAACTTCAGGGTTACCACTAGGTGATGGTTTCGTCCACTACAGTAATGGTGAATGCTAGAGTTCTTTTTAGTTACATTGTCTTTATCTTAAAAAGGTTAAGAATAAATTATCCTTGTAGAGGAAGTGCAGCAGATTTTGATTTTTATTAGTTTAGGCTCGCAGAAAAATGATCATATTCAATCTTTTTGGACTTTCAGAGCTTTTTTTTCTAAAAATTCCCAAATTCATCCACCGGAACCCTCGCTTTCATAAAATAGTACTAATTTCTTTTTTTTCCTTGTTGTACTAATTTTTGTATTGATGTTGTTTATTTTGATGTATTAGTAAAAAAAAATAGTTTGATTTTTGTTGAACGAAAGAACAAAGGGACTTATGGCAGATGGTGGGAAGATGGTTAAGCATTCCAAGTATAAATCATCAGTCAAAGTAAATGGTATGTCCATTATGATTATTCGCATTGTTAGTTATGTTGTGTTATGATTGAGTTGTATTATTATTTTCTATGTGCAAAAAAAGGGTAGCTAGATAAACTAACACTTAACCAAAATAAAGCTAATAGATAGCGAGGATTTCCATTTATTTAAATATTATTGGACAGAGATACCAAGTAATTGTTCTGCTGGGAATTAGCAGGTACCTTATGCTGGTAGGAGGTACCCATGTAATTAGTGAAAATACTGAAAATTAGCAGGTTCATGTATTAGTGAAAAATAGTTTGATTTTTGAAAGAACAAACACACACTATGGCATATGGGAAGGTGGTTAGGCGTGCTAAGTATAAATCTTTAAGTCAAGGTCCCCGGTGTCCTTGGTGTTTTTAAGTTGGTATTTTACTTCCATTTCCTTTTGATTATTCGCATTTTATGTCATAATTCTGAGTTGTATGATTGTTTTCTATGTGCAAAAAAAAAATAACTCGATAAACTAAAGCTCCTACTATGTGAGTCTGGTGTATTGTACGTAATCGTACATTGCATTTATGTAAGAGATGTTCCCATGGCTTGAAGCTGTGACACTGTTTACTATGCCCAAGTCGAAGAGAAATGAACAGTAGTAACAATAACATTAGTCCCAAATAGAGTTGATAGATAGCAAGGATTTCTACTTGTCCAAGCCTTGGCGGACAGAGTTACTGATAACCGTGCTGGTGAGAAGTAGCAGGTACCTTATGCTGGTGGGTGGTACCCATGCAAGTAGTTGAAGTGAGCACAAACTGACCCTGATATAACGATTATACAAGAAAATAGACCTGGGCTGATATAGAGGATTAAAAGATGTTGAGACATTCACCTATTGGCAACATAAAAAGATGTTTTCATTTGTTGTGTATTTATGTATTAGCCTCCAATAGGAAGTAGCAATTTTCGGGGAAGAATCACTTTTGGATTGTACAGTTAATTTTTCTTCTGTTAATCCTTTCATTTGTTTTATTAATGTTGTGAAAAGGTAAGTATTTTTCTTCTTTTGTAATGTTATACTAAATGTTTATATTCTTTTTCAAAACTTAGCTAATAACTTATACTTCACCAAACAACCCTTGATAGTTAAGTGATTTATGAACTAAATGGGAGAATAGATGTGAATGGTCTTTGGTGTGAAACTCTTGTCAAGGTGAGAATAGGCGTGAATGGTCTTTGGTGTGAAACTCTTGTCAAGGTATTGCATTTTAATTACATTGTAGTCGTAAGAAATTATATTAGGAGTTAAGAAGAGTATGTTAATTCCTTAATTTGTGTATTGTTAAATCCAAATGACATTCAGAGTCTGTTTCATAGAGTAACTTTTTCTATTTTTTTTGCTATTAAGATCCAAGATTGAGAAAGGAATCAATTTATTTCTTCGGTTAATTTTACTTTGATGGAACTAATACAGGTCTAATCTTCATTTTTGCTTGTTTTTTACAATTATTAAGTAATTTTTTATTTGATATAGTAACTTATACCTCACAACAAATAATCCATTAGAGTCGAGTGATTCATGAACCAAGTGGGGAATAGATGTGAATGGTCTTTGTTGTCAAGGTGTTGTATTTTAATTATGTAGTACTCATGAGTAATTATGTTAGGAGTTAAAAAGAATATGTTGATTCCTTAATCTGTGTATTGAAAAATCCAAATGATATTCATAATCTGCTTCATAGAGTAACTTTTCTATTTTTTCGTTGATAGAGAAAACAACTAACAATAACATATCTAGTATAATTTGACAAATGGATGTGAGAAGGATAGAGTATCTTTATTAATCCTTATAAAATTCTAATAATTTGTATATCTTGAATAGAGGAAATAGGTAACTTGAAGGGTAGGGCATATGATGATCAATGTAAAGCCAATTGCCATAAAACTATCGTTTTTGGATGGTTCTCCGAACCTCAGTTGTCCTCGGGTAATTTAACAAAATTTATTTCATTTAATCAAATTTATTTTATGTGGCAGTTGTGTTTTAGAGTTTAGATGCTTTTGTTGACTTGTTCTTATTGTTACTTCCACTGCAGATGAAAAAAAGAAACTAATGCATTCAATTTTTCCGGATTAAAAAAGCTGGTGGAGAAAGCTTTATCTTTTGTAAAAAATTTTGATTGAATTGTAGTTGTCATAGTTCATTTTGTTGATTTGGAGATGTGCTTCGCATTGAATTGAAAATAAGAGTGATTTGAGGGAATAATCTCAAATTTACATATGCTTCATAGGATCATTTTGGTGCAGTTGCAAATATCGCCCAGCTTACTGGCATAGATGCAGTGAGACTAATTGGGATGATTGTTAAAGCTGCTACCACTGCCGGATGCACAAGACAAATTGCAGGCAGTTTGCACAGCATCTTAAGTTAATTGGAAACTTATTGAAGCAGCTCAAGATTACTGAACTTAAGAGGTATCCGAAAACCTGAGAGCCATTGGAACACCTTGAAGATGCATTAAAGAGGTCTTATATATTATTCAAGAGCTGCCAGGACAGGAGGTATCTTTATATATTGTCTATGAGGTGGAAAATTATATACCATTTGTAGGTTCAGAATGAGATTGACCAATACTTGAAGATTATTCCTCTTATCACTTTGGTGGATAATGCACGAGTCAGGGTATGACAACCTTTCATTTTTTGTCCATAGTGTTTGACCTTCAGCTTTATATATGATTTCATTATCTGTTTGTTTCATTGCTCTTCCATCTTAAGATCTACGTCTGTTCTTTCTCATTTTTTTTGGTGACATGGTAAAGATATATTCGAGTTTGATAAGTTCATGTTTTGAAACTAGAATAGTTGGTCAATTTCAACTCTTGGTTAGGTAGCCTAGCTGGACTTTTGGAAAGTGAAGCTATTTTAGATCCTTTTTTTTTTGGATAATGGTGGTGTCTGGCTAGCTTAAATTAAGTACCTGCTATCTCCCACCAATGCACATCTATCTGGTAACTCTTCACATGTAGGCTAGGGTGATGAGAACCAATCAATGGACTTTTTTTTTGCACCAGGATCCTTATCCTGGTATCCTAGGTTTCACACAAACTTTATTGATCACTTAACCATATCCTAAACCCTTGACTATTTTGAGTTTATTACAATGATGAATGGGTAGTAGTGTTGTTTTGCTATTTCAACCATTTAGGTAGAATCACTTTTCTCTAATGGTGAGAACTTCTTATTACCTTTGAGTTGGAGAAAATTGAACTGGTTATAAGATAATGCATCTGTTACAATAAGAGTAACCTGCTGCTTAACCTAATATTTTTGCTCTTCTAATATCAACTCAAGATTGTTTAAGCTTATTTGATTGCAGTCTCTCATAACTGAAAAAAAAGAATAATTTGAGAAGTTAGAGCACTGAGTTTCAATAAATTAAACACGACTCACTCCCAGGTTAGTTATTAACTATACCTGTCCTTATATCAATATTCAGAGGATCCATTACATTTAAACTATGGCACCCCATCAATGGATTATAGCACTTGATAAGAAAGAGTAATATAAGATATCCCTATTGCAATATTCAGAGGATTCCTAATAGTGACACTATGTCACCTCTAGGGGTGACAAACTGACGGATTGGATTGGATTTGAACGGGTTAAATATGGATCGAGTAAAAATGATTTGGATTGCAATCCGCCCATATAAATATGGGTAAATATGGATTTGGTCAAATATGAATTGGGTAAAAATGGTTTCAACCCACTTTAACTCCTAAGCCAAAAACTTAAAACTTCTATGTCATATCAACTTGACTTTTTTTCCATTTCTTTTTTTTTTAGTTTTTTCTTTTTAGTTTTTTTTCTCTCTTTTCTATATGTAGCCTCTAGTTTTTTTTTTTTCATTTTTTTGTCATTTCTTTTTTTCTCTCTCTTCTATCTCTACCCTTTGCTCTTTGTTTCTCTTTCTTTTTTCTTTTTAGTCTCCCTTTTTCTATTTTTTTTATTTTTACTTCTTTCTCATTTTTTTCTTTTTTGGTTGTATTTTATATTTTATATTTTTTTATTTTCGAAGAACATGATTAAGTCGAGTACAAATTATGGATAATGACTAAAATATCGTAACCACTCAGTATATTTGTTTTCACCATCATCTTTTTTATTTTTCCTTTTCTCCTTTTTCATTATTTTTTCTTTTTGATTTTTTTTGTATTTTTTTCTTCAATTCTTTCTTTACGCTTTTTTCTCTCTTCTACCTCTCTTTCTACTTTTTTTTTTTCTATTTTTGATTTTTTTATGATAATGAAAATACCATAAGCACATATTGATTTATATTCGCCCAACATTTATAATTCAAGGGCTATGTGAATCCTCAGTCATATATATTTTAGTCTCAAGAAAATACAATTAATTCATATACTTTTTTTTGGTTTTTCATCCGATGTCTGGTGGCTGCATTGGAGCCCCAACTAATCTGGATCAGGCGTTGCAGGGCCCATTAAGCTGGCAGCGCTCCCAACAGAGTTTTCTCCATAACCAGGGTCGTACCCTCGACCTCTGGTTAGGGTGGAGCAGCCCCATCCACTGCACTATATCACATGTTGATTTTAATTCATATACTTATTTGTATATAAATACAAATGATAAATTGCACATATTGACAACTAAACTATTCAAATACAACTAATAAATTTATTTAAAATATATAGTATGATACAAATAAATTTAAAGTAAAAAAATATAAAATGCAATGACAAAAAAAATGAGGAAAAGAATATAAAAAAATAAGAAAAAAAACAAAAATGACGAACCAAGAATGAAAAAGGGGGAAACGGAAATACAAAAAAAATGTAAAGAAATAAAATTGAAAAAGAAAAAAATGATGAAAAAGAAGAAAGAAAAAAAATGTAAAAAAACGAGTAAAAAATAAGTGAAAAAAAGAAAAAAGAAAAAAAAGTAAATTAAAGGAAAAAAGAAAGAAAAAATTAGTAAATTAAAGGAAAAAGAAAAGAAGAACAAAAAAAAGAAAAAGAAAAGAAAAAGAAAGATAGAAAAAAATAATAATAAAGGAGTGAGACTATGAGTTATATTTAATTGATAAGAGATGTTATGAATTATATAGGCTAAATAAGATAATTAGAAGCTTATATTTATTAACCCATGTAGATCTCAAGTGAATACGAATGATGAAATAAGAATCAGAAAGGGGAAACCAAAAAAAAAAAATACAAAGAAAAAAGAAATAAAAATAAAAAATAAAAAAATAGATGAAAAAATGAGAAAGAAAAAAAGAAA